>NC_053489.1:395455982-395755982 GCF_905171775.1 Rana temporaria
CAATGGAGCCCAGGCTGTGGTACTTCAAAGAGCTCCATTTTTTGGGTGATCAAATGGAGGGCCGGGAATCACTTTCAAGTCTTCCTTCCAGCCTTCCTTCCACACTTCCTTGCAGCGGAACTTCCACGGATCCCCACACCCCTGCAGAGTCCGCCGAGGGGCTGGCTGACATGGACCCAGATCTGCGAATCTTCAATGATGAGGTATAGTAGTTTACAACATATTTCTTGGCTGCTAATTATTGTTTGTTTATTGAGTTGATATTGTAAAGAAAAAAACAAGCTTGGAAAATAAAACACAAGTCGTGGGCCTAAAAATAGGTGTCAGGGATGCCAAGTGCAGGGGTCAGAAGGAGAGTCTGTTCAAGTTAAATGAATAAAAAACAAACCAGTCTAGAGCATGGAAATGTGTGTGATTTGATTGTGCTAAATATTACATGTCCCTTTTTTTGACACAGGAAGAAGAGACCAGCCAGGAGGTGGCAGCTCCTGATGAGGAACATGTCAGCCAGGCGGAAGGGGTCAGTGGCAGCCAGGAGGAGGCTGGGCCCAGTGGAGGTCAGCAGGTCCCCAGGCCCAGGCTGAGCACCACCAGCCAAGTTCCTCCCCTCCAGATGAGGCGACCAGGCGGAAGGAGGCGCATGAGGCAGGTGGAGGACGAGAGCCTGGAGATGATAAGGGAGGCTAGTGCCTTAATGAGGGCCCCCCTCAACCCCACTGAGGTCTACAGCACCTCAATCGCGCACTAAATCAGCCAAATCAGGTCATTTCGTAGATGCACCGGGGCCAGCTGACCAGCCAGACTCAGCTTAGTGACCCAGAATGGCCTGCTCAACACCTGCGACCTCCTCCTGCTGCCACATCATCCCCACCTGCAAGAGTCCGTGGACGGGTCCGTGCAAGTTCCGCTGCAAGGCAGCCTGGAAGGAAGGTTGCAAGGAAGACGAGAAGGTGATTCCCTGCCTTCCAGTTGATTCACCCAGAAAATGGACTTGTTTTGGACTATCACAGCTTGGGCTCCATTGGCTCACTTGCTGCTGCTCCTGTTTTTTGTTTTTTGGGTTCATTATATAATGTTCGGTATGTGCTCCTGAAGGTTTCCCATTTTCTCCTTGACCTTGTTGCCTGTGCAGTCTGGAACACAAGTCTGCATGTATGTTACTATCTGATCAAGTGCTGCCGTTCTAGTTCATTATAATTTTTGGATTTGCCTAAATAAATGGCTTTTTTCTTTAAGTAAAAACATTGTCTATTGAGCTGTAATACTGTGGTGATTAGGCATCAAAGATTTTAAAAAATACTATGTGTCATTTACAAAGGACACAAACTCCTTGGGGGGGGGGGGACATTTGGTGTGCCAACTTGGTAAACCATAATAAAAAAAAGGAAAAACACCCACACCAAAAAAATGTTGACATAACTTGCCAAAAAAAAAAAAAAAAAAAAGTCCAAAAAAAAAAACAGTTGACATAACTTGCCAACAAAATAAAACAAAAAATAAATAAAACAAGTCCAAAAAATAAAATTGTTGACATAACTTGCCAAAAAACTAAAAACTAAAAATATATAAGATCAACATTAACTAAAAAGAACATAACATAAATATATACATGTGGAGGACAAAAAGAAAGTTACAACATCTGGCTAGATAGCATCAGCAAGAGAATGGGTTTATTCTAGCAAGAGAACGCAGAAAAAATACAAGGCAATAAACGACACACTAGATATTTCAAATGACGAATGTGCCATGTCACAAACAAACGCGAGTTTTACCTGAACGAACGCTCCCATCCCCTCATTTTGTCTGAGCACACGCGGGTTTTTTGTCCGCGGGTTTTGTGTACTAACCAGCGAACATGTCCGACGGACAGGTTTCCAGCGGACAGATTTCTTAGCATGCTAAGCAATTTTGGACCGCTGGAAAATGGTCGGCTGGACAAATATCCACAGGAAAACGGTCCGATAGGCTGTACACACGATCGAACAGATCCGCTGAAACTGTCCCTCGGACAAATATCAGCGGATAGATCCGGTCGTGTGTACGGGGCCTGAAATGCAATTTTCTTACTTACTTTGTAAGCTGTTTTCTTTCTTAATTAGCAGTTAACTTACACTTAATAGAAAACATCCAGGACACTTAATTAATTAATTAACACTTAACAAATTAATATGGATGGCCAAACGACTCCCTGTTTGGTTCTCACCAGAACTTTCGAACATTGCAAAAGTTCGAAACCAAATAATGAACCCCATTAAAGTCTATGTGAGCCAAACTAGAAAAATCAAAAGCGCCCATTTTGAAGGCTTATATGCAAGTAATAAGGCATGCAATGGTTATAGGGGAAAGCATAAAAATGAAAAATTTATTTCAATGTAGTGCCTGGGGGACCCCCATTAGACTTCCCTTTAAAGTGGCACATCTGTGCTGTGTATAGAAGCTGCTGCAGCAATAATTTCATTTATAAAGCCAAACAAAATAAAATTTTCTTTATTTTGTAAGTTTGGAGAGCCAGTCTGTATGATGAGGCCACAATGTAGTGCACTGGGAATAAGAGTAGAGATTTTTTGGATAAATTCTGGTGTCTCTTCCACAGACTTTGGATTGAAGTAACAGGTGCAATTTTTTTTTATCTTTGGGTGTCGGTGGCGCCTTTACACCATAACCCTATAGAGGTACTCTTGATGAAAGCAAGAATTGGCCTTGCTGTCAAAAATTACAATGATTTGCACCTGTCAAACAGGTGTAGAAAAATTGGTCTTTGGGTGTTGGTGGCGCCTTCACACTGAAAACCCTATACGTTACATTACTGCCAATTTGGGTAACATGACTGCCAATTTGTGTACCAGTGCTCTCCCCTCTCTGTAGGCTCATGTTCCTGCCTTCCTCAACATCAGAATCAACATCTGAATCAAGTAATGGCTATGCATCATCAAGGAACAAGTGGCTAATGAGGTGTTCAAATAATTCAGCTGACTACTTCATGCCTGATTCTGCGGCTATGGCAGGAACAGCTGTGGACAAGGAGGCGGGTTTAGCCACTCTGGCAGCTGCAGGGGACAGTGCACTAGACTCTGCTTGGGTGACAAAGGATGAGGATGGATTAGTAAGTCAGTCCATCACCTCCTCTGCATGCTGTGGCTGGATAGCACGGGCAACATAACTAAACAAAGGAAATGATGCTCTGAGGCAGGGTCCATGTCCACTTTTGCTGTGGACACATACACTGCTAGCCCGCTCACAGTGCCATAGAAACGTCTGCCTCTTCTTGTACACCCAGACATGATTGGGGGGTGCTTGTTAACAAAATGTAATAAAGATGTGGAGATGTGTACGTGGATGCATTTTAATCAATGGAAAGTGGTGTTTGGTGCACTTTAACTTGAGTACTCACTACACAGACACATTCCACTGATACATTGTAATATACTGCAGTAAAACTGCACTGATGCGCTGCAATATGCTGCATCAAACGTACGGTAATGCACTGAACTATACTGCATTAAATGCACTGAAATGTACAGCGTTAAATGGCACATAACGCTTTGAAATATACAGCGTTAAACATGCAGTAGGGCACTGAAATATACTGCTTTAAGCGTGCACTAACGCACAGAAATGTACTGCATTTAACGGCACGTAACGCACTGAAATATACGCCGTTAAACTTGCAGTAGCTCACTAAAATATACTGTGTTAAGCATGCACTAATGCACATAAATGTGCTGCATTAAATACCACATAACGTACTGAAATATACGGCGTTAAACTTGCAGTAACGCACTGAACTATACTGCGTTAAATGGAAGGTAACGCACTGAAATATATACGATATTAAGCTTGTAGTAACGCACATATACTACATTAAATGGCACGTAATGCACTGAAATATACAGCACTAAACTTGCAGTAACGCACTGAAATAAACTGTGTTAAAGGACACATAATGCACTGAAATATACAACGTTAAGCTTTTAGTAAATATACAACGTTAAATGGTCACTACACTTACACTGACTGAACTTTCTCTAGATTCACACTAAACTGATATTCTACACTGACAATAGAATCACAATAGCACACTGTAGCACACTGTCTAGTATCACTGAACAAAGCCCTGTTCTGTTTCTCTCCACATCAATATCACACTAAAAACAGCCACTATTAAAAGAATACTTTTATAGTGTGGGGCAGGACTAAGAGAAATGAGTCATAATTAGAGAGAGTCATCATGGCCGTGTCCAATCATGGCTGTAAAAGTGCTCTGTGCCCTTTTTCTTTCTTTGCTTCAGCCAATCAGGGCCAATTCTATGGCGGCAGGTCGGCTCTCCTGCGCATATCGCGGTAGCTGTACATCGGCCCTTTTTACAGCAATAGCGGGCACATGCGCCCACTGCACAGCAGGGGACCCAATGAACGTGGCAAGCGGGCGTGATGTTTGCCAGCCACGCACGACTGCGGACACACACATCCCCATTCTGTCAGGAGAGGAGAGACAGATTGTCTGTTCCTACTAGCTAGAAGCAGCGATCTGGCTCCTCCTCTAGTTAACCACATGCCCATACAGTTAGAAACACTCACAAGGGAACACATTTAACCCCTTCATTGCATCCTAGTGTTAACCCCTTCCCTGCCAGTGACATTTACATAGTATTCAGTGTATTTTTGTATAAATGTCAATGATCCCAAAAATATGTCAAAAGTGTCTGTGTCTGCCACAATGTCGTGGTCCCGCTAAAAATCGCAGATCGCCGCCATTACTAGTAAAAAAATTATAATAATAAAAATGCCATAAATCTATTCTCTATTTTATAGACGCTATGGGCCAGATCCACATAGAAATGGATAGGCGCAGCGTATCAGAGATACGCTACGCCACCATACCTTACCTGTCGTTCTTTCAAATCCTCAAAGATTTTGCGCCGTAAGTTACGGCGGCGTAGTGTATTTCTGGCGGCGGAATTAAAATCGGCGATTAGGGGGCGTGATTCATTTAAATGAAGCGCGTCCCCGCGCCAAATGAACTGCGCATGCTCCGTTTCAAAATTTCCCGCCGTGCATTGCGCGAAATGACGTCGCAACGATGTCATTTTTTAAACTTAGACGTGACTTACGTCCATCCCGATTCACGGACAACTTACACAAAAAAAAAGATAAAAATCAAATTTCGACGCGGGAACGACGGCCATACTTAACATGGCAAATCTAACTATACGCCGCAAAAAGCCGACTAGAGACGACGTAAGAGAATGTGACGGCCGCGCGTACGTTCGTGGATCGTCAGAAAAAGCTAATTTGCATACCCGATGCATACCCGACGCGGAAAACAACGCGAACTCCGCCAAAGTATTGCATCTACGATCCGAAGGCGTACGAAGCCGTACGCCTGTCGGATCGAACCCAGATGCCGTCGTATCTTGGTTTGAGGATTCAAACTAAAGATACGACGCGGGTAATTTGAAAGTACGCCGGCGTATCAGTAGATACGCCAGCGTACTCTCTCTCTGGATCTGGCCCTATAACTTTTGCACTAACCAATTAATATATGCTTATTGCGATTTTCTTTACTAAAAATATGTAGAAGACTATCTATCTGCCTAAACTGAGGAAATCTTTTTTTTATATTTTTTGGGGGATATTTAGTATAGCAAAAAAGTAAAAATATTGAATTTTTTCAGAATTGCCACTCTTTATTTGTTTATAGCGCAAATAATAAAAACCGCAGCGGTGATCAAATACCACCAAAAGAAAGGTCTATTTGTGGGGGAAAAAGGATGTCAATATTGTTTGGGTACAGTGTCGTATGACCACGCAATTGTCAGTAAAGTGACGCAGTGCCATATTGCAAAAAATGGCCTGGTCATTAAGGGGGAAAAGTTGTTAATTAGGTACTTTTATAGTATCTTGTACTGATGTTACTATTGTTCTTTTTATTTGTTATGCCATTACTTTGGTGTCTTGTTAGCTATAATTGTTTTAAACCCTTGACCTTGGGCATTATATGGGTGTTATATTTTTGCACCTGTGAAGTTATTACTTGGGGGGTTTGTGGATGGGAGGGGTTTGCTCCTTTTTATGTTTGATCACGGAATGTGCCTTGACAAAGACGACCAATGCTGAAATGTCAATACAAAAAATATTGCTGATTTGTATTTCCTTTTTTCAAGATCTGTGAGCACCTCCAATAAATCTGGATTATGTATTCTGACATTACTACATGAGTGCACCTGGGCCATTGGTTCATGTGTAGTGTGCGGTAGCTACCCTAAGGCCCCTTTCACATTGAGGAGTTTTTCAGGCGGTAAAGCGCTAAAAATAGCGCTGCTATCCCGCCTGAAAAACTCCTGCACTGCAGACTCAATGTGAAAGCCCGAGGGCTTTCACACTGAGGCGATGCGCTGGCGGGAGACAAAAAAATCTCCTGTCAGCAGCATCTTTGGAGCGGTGAGAGGAGGGGCATGTATACCGCTCCTTCACCGCTCCTTCCCAATGAAAACAATGGGAACCGCGGCAATACCGCCCGCAATGCGCCTCTATAGAGGCGCATTGCGGGCGGTATTAACTCTTTATCGGCCGCTAGCGGGGGTTAATACCGCACCGCTAGCGGCCGAATCCCGTGGTAATCCCGGCGGTATAGCGCCGCTATATTTAGCGGCGTTATACCGCAACCGCAGCTCCTGCCTCAGTCTGAAAGGGGCCTAAATCCAAACCTAACCAACCACATTTTTTATTGATCTAAAGTTTGGGCTGGATCCAAATTACCGTTAAAAGGGCCATTCAAAGCGGAGATCCACTCATTTTTTTGTTTTAGTAAAAATCAGCAGCTACAAAAAGCATAGCTGCTGACTTTTAATAAAGCGACACTCACCTGTCCCATGGTCCAGCGATGTGGCCGCATGGAGCCCTGCTCCTCTCCTCTCCTTGGCACCGTCATATCAACTGTGGGCACCTGGCCATGATGTGAATGGCACAACCACTATTTGCAGGGTTTACAACCATACTAAGGTTGTCACCCATGAGTTTATTTCCTGTAGGCATTATTTGCCTGGGACCGATCCACCAGGGGTACAGCAAATCTTGATGAAAATGTTGTGAACCTGAACTTGCTGGTGTATCCCATTGAAGTCTAGAGGGGGTGATTCCTATTATTAACCACTTAAGCCCCGGACCAATATGCTGCTAAATGCCCAAAGGCGTTTTTACAATTCGGCACTGCGTCGCTTTAACAGACAATTGCGCGGTCGTGCGACGTGGCTCCCAAACAAAATTGACGTCCTTTTTTTCCCACAAATAGAGCTTTCTTTTGGTGGTATTTGATCTCCTCTGCGGTTTTTATTTTTTGCGCTATAAACAAAAATAGAGCGACAATTATGAAAAAAATGCAATATTTTTTACTTTTTGCTATAATAAATATCCCCCAAAAACATATATAAACATTTTTTTTCCTCAGTTTAGGCCGATACGTATTCTTCTACCTATTTTTGGTAAAAAAAATCGCAATAAGCGTTTATCGATTGGTTTGCGCAAAATTTATAGCGTTTACAAAATATTGGATAGTTTTATCATTTTTTTTTTTTTACTACTAATGGCGGCGATCAGCGTTTTTTTTCGTGACTGCGACATTATGGCGGACACTTCGGACAATTTTGACAAATTTTTGGGACCATTGTCATGTTCACAGCAAAAAATGCATTTAAATTGCATTGTTTATTGTGAAAATGACAGTTGCCGTTTGGGAGTTAACCACAGGGGGGCGCTGTAGGAGTTAGGGTTCACCTAGTGTGTGTTTACAACTGTAGGGGGGTGTGGCTGTAGGTCTGACGTCATCGATCGAGTCTCCCTATAAAAGGGATCACACGATCGATGCAGCCGCCACAGTGAAGCACGGGGAAGCCGTGTTTACACGTGGCTCTCCCCGTTCTTCAGCTCCAGGGAGCGATCGCGAGGGGCCGGCTAGAAACGAATAGCCACGCCCTCATCCCGGATCGCTCCCACACGATTAACGACCGCCGCATGTAGCGGGGGGGTCCTGATCGGACCCCCAACCCGCGGAAAGGCGGGGACGTACATGTACGCCCATATGCCTGTACGTGCCATTCTGTGGACGTACATTTACATGCGGCGGTCATTAAGCGGTTAAATTTGAATTATACTTTTAGAGTAAAAAGGCAAACTACTGTCAAAAAGGTATTATGCCCTGTACACACGATCGGTTCCTCTGATGAAAGCGGTCCGTTTTCATCGGACGAACCGATTGTGTGTGGGCCCCATCGTTTTTTTTCCCATCGGTGAAAAAAAATAGAACCTGTTTTAAAATTTTCTGATGGTTAAAAAAACGATAGAAAAAAACAATCGTCTGTGGGGAAATCCATCAGTCAAAAATCCACGCATGCTCAGAATCAAGTCGACGCATGCTCGGAAGCATTGAACTTCATTTTTCTCTGCACGTCGTTGTGTTTTACGTCACCGCGTTGGACACGATCGGATTATTAACTGATGATGTGTAGACAAGACTGATGAAAGTCAGCTTCATCGGATATCTGATGAAAAAATCCATCGGTCCGTTTTCATCGGATGAACTGATCGTGTGTACGTGGCATTAGAAGCTGAGCATTGACAAAGGGGACATTTGGCCAATGCAAAAAAAAGAGAAAATTTATTTTCATGAAGTTTTGGGGGGAACATTAAAAATTACACAAATCCCTTTAATATAATGCTGTGATTTTCATGGGCATTCTTGGAAACAGTGTACACTGGCAGTACATTTTTGGCTTTGGATTTATTTTTTCTTTAATGATTAGCTTTGCTTGCATACAGCAGCAGCACCCTAATGTGATTTTACTTTTTTTTTTTTTTAAACTGACACATGCTTTATTATGAAATGGTAATAGGTCCAATTTGACCGCAAGATAGAAATTGGCTAGTAGTTCACTGAGGCTGTCACTAATGTAATACAATTCTGCCACTAGCCAATTTCTACCAAGCTTTTATTAGGAATTATGAGGCTACAGATGATACAGCAGTGTAAAACTGGCCAGCAGCAGGACATTTTAAAGAATTAGACAACTTTTCTAGAGAAAGAGTATAGGCAGGTGCTTTACTACAAGAATTAGGAAACTACAGATAGCACAACTGTATAAAGTTTGCTAGAAGCATTGCAATTGTGTATTAGGTGCCCACTGATCTTGCAATTTTTTATTTTATTTTTTTCATTAAAACGATGCAGTGGCGTACTGCAAACTAAAGGCACCTCCGAGAACAGATGTTTATTACTGAATACTGGAATTTGAGCACCCCAGTGCCTTATCAACATAGAATAAAAACAAGGCAAACTCCAAAGGATGAAAACATAAATAAGTAACATCATGAAAGAAAAGATCACTTTTTTAAAGAAAGCCTTTCAGTAAATAAACAAATACATAAATATAGCACTTTAACCTCAAAAGAAAACATTATCATCATACAACAAAAACAATATACCCTGCAATAAATGAAAACCCTCAGAATAATGCCTTTGATTTTATAGGAAAATCTTGCTGCCAAAAAAAAAAATGTGTTTTTGCTGTCACAATGTAGAGTATAAGATTTCCTATCATCTGTGCCCAGTCTTGCCACAAAGAGTTAATCCAGGTTATTTACATTATTCATGCACTAGCTTGAGACAGGCATTATTTTTTGTAATAGGTGGTTGAGAAATGAGATTTGTAATTTATGCTCCTAGAACACCTGATGGTGCTCCCTGCATATTGGGGCTCTGTATGTGGTCAGGCTGTGTAAAAGTCTTACACATGTGGTATCGTTATACTCAGGAGGAATAGCAGGATGTATTTTGGGGTGGCATTTTTGCTATGTACATGCTATGTAAATATCTTATAAATATCTTATAAACGGACAACTTTGTGTAAAAAAATGCGTTTTCATTTTTTTTTCCACATTTTCCAAAAACTTCGGGAAAAAAATTAACCATTCAAAAGACTCAGCATGCCTCCATAGATTATACGTTGGGGTGTTTGCTTTAAAAAATTGGGTCATTTTGTGGGAGTTTCCATTGTCCTGGTGCTCCAGGGCCTTCAAAAGTGTAATAGGTAGTCAACAAGTAAGATGTGTAATTTATGCTCCTAGAACATCTGATGGTGCTCCCTGCATGTTGGGCCTCTGCATGTGGCCAGGCAGGGAAAAAGTCTTACACATGTGGTATCGTTATACTCAGGATTTTGGGGTGTCATTTGTGGTATGCAAATGCCATGTCAGAGAAATAAGCTATTACAATGACAATTTTGTGAAAACGAAAATCTTAATTTTGCAAAGAATTGTGGGAAAAAATGACAACTTCAAATACTTACTAAATACCTTGGAATGTCTACTTTCCAAAAAGGTGTCATTTGGGGGCATTTGTACTTTCCTGGCTTGTTAGGGTATCAAGATGTGATCAATTTGTTATGATTTGCACCATAGCTTGTAGACACTATAACTTTCACACAGACCACATAATATCCACTAATGTGGGTTATTTTTACCAAAGATATGTAGCAGTATAAATTGTGGCCACATTTTATGAACAACAATTACTCATTTGCAAAATTTTATCACAGAAACATAGAAAAATTATTATTTTTTTCAAAATAGGTGATCAAATACCACCAAAAGAAAGCTCTATTTTTATGAAAAAAAGGACAAAAAAAATCATTTGGGTACAGTGTTGCATGACTGAGTAATTGTCATTCAAAGTGTGAGAGCACTGAAAGCTGAGAATTGGTCTGGGCAGGACGGGGGTTTAAGTGCCCAGTAAGCAAGTGGTTAAATTAGATTTTAGATTCGATTTTGAGATAATGCACATTTTGATGCTTTGATATCATAAATGAATGTAGCCACCAGATGGCGCTGGTGGTAACAATAATTTGTTTGGTATGGAGGTTTGTCCTTCACACTAGATGGCGCAATTTCATTTGATTATTGATTTAGTTTTAGTTGATCTTTTGTGTTTTTTTTTTTCATATCGTTTTTTAATTTGTGGTTCTTTTTTGGTGGTGACTGTGTATTGTATTAATATTAAGTTGTTTTGTCATTTTCTAGATCCCCTTAGCTTACATACATTCTCTGTGTTGCTTTTCCTGATTGGTGTTCACTATATATATATGTTGTAACCGACGTCCCAGATTAGCCCCCTTTCCCAGGAGATGCCCCATTATGATGAAACGCGTTGGTGGGAGCTAGATCTGTGGCATCATCAAGCATTAGCATGCTGGCGAGTTCCACGGCCATGCTTTATGAATGTGTATACCACACCTGACTTCTCATACACTGTAAGTGGAATAGCCATTTAATAAAAAATGTATTAAGCTTTTCCTTTATCTCTGGTTTTAAATGTTCTTTGGTCTGAATTGTTTGACGGTTGGAGTCTGAGGGCTGCTTCAGGGATTCCTGGGGGGGGTCACCTTTGCTGCAATATACTGATGGGGGCACACACCCATCTGGAGCTTTAATAGTGGGGACATCGGTTTCCTTTTATTGAAAAAGCAAGTTTGATCTCTTTATTGTGAGATTATGTCCATTCTGTAAGAAACTTGGATGTGGGGAAACACTTTGGCACATTGAAGCACTTTTGTCTTTATTCGTCACTGTGCACTGCAAGGCACTTGGAAATTATTTGAAGTTGGACTTTGTATGGACTCTAATTCCTTTCACTGATGATAATGCATATGATATGATTATTGTTTTATTACTTGAATCTAGACATTTATTTACATGATTCATGATATAGAAGGGCATGCGCCCTTCACTTTTACATTTTTAGTTGTGTTCATTATTTAGGATCTGTTTGGTGCAGCAGCTTTTTTGCGTAGTTGAGCTAAGTGCAGGGATTATTTTTATTATTTTTATTTTAGTACAACCAGCCTGTCAGGTTTTTTATGCCCGATCATTGCTGGTGTCTATAGCAGCCAGCAGTGATCATTGTATTCTGCTGGTGGGGAAACCTCCCTGCACTCTCTGCTGGCAGAACACAATACAGCTGTGGGAGGGATTCCTCCATTGACAGTGACTGTGTTAATAGGGGGATCAACCAATTTTCTGTATTGAGAATGTCGTTAAAATTTTGACATTATATTGGGGAAATATTATACTGCAAATTATTCTTTCAATAACGAGGAGTCTCAAAGTGCAGCATAACAAATTGGCTATGACCAAGTGTCCACACAATGACAAAACAGTATACTGCAGCTTATCAGTCCTTAGATGTGTTGATGTGGCTAAATTTTGTTTTAGGCATTTTGCCTTTATATTTCCCTTGTGATCCTGCCAGTAACAAACTTCCTATCCAAGGGTGACAATATGAGGACAGGAAGTATTCAAGTCCTTCTTCTCATGTTGTGAAGAAGTGTATACCTTCCCATTAGACTTGAACCATAGTCTTGCTGGATAAGCCATTATAAAGGTTAAACTCTTCTCCCACAGCCTAATCTTGACCTTTATGAATGAAACTTATTGTTTCTTGGAGTTTTAATGTAGCACAGTATTCTTTTTATGGAAGTATGTTTTATTCAAATATGTTTAATAAACTTTATTGATTTTAGATGACATTGTCAAATCATTGATGATGTGTATGGAAAGTTCTTCATTCTTCTTTGTACCTTGAAAATCCCCTCCATAATCCACGTTTTGCATTTTCTATGTATCTACAGGTATGCTGGCACATCATAGTATTGAATTATTCTTTATTTCTGTTTTCATATGGTTTGTATCTTATTGTCAGGAAATAATGGGAAAAAAAATTTGCAATACAGGAAGCTTGGCTAAAGTTTATTCATCACAGGCCTCATTTAAATGAGTCCAACTACCAACCATATAACCCTTGACCCTACTGTGGGGCCTGGGATTGAGTGAGAGTTTTGGTGTATTAAAAGGGCAGGCTCCTGGGTGTACAGACTCCTGGGGGCCAAGAGGATGCAAAAACAGTTTTGCACATCAGCTTTGTGAGGCTCATAAATATTAAATAGTCATGCAAAAATACATGTTGTTTCCCTTTGGAACCATCAATGTGATAATGTATACCATTATGTCAAATGCAAGATACAAGCTTTGGCACATGGGTCTTCATGCATAATCCCATTAAACTGGCAATAGAGTTGAATTAAAAGCAGAAATGTAATCTATCCACCATTATAGAGTAATTGTGCACAGACGCACCAATAATTATGTTGTAATATAAAATATCTTTTATGGATATTATTATTATCGTTATTGCTTGCTTCTTGATTTCTGTGCTGGGGTAAGAAGGTGGGAGGGGATAGAGATTGAACCAAGGTCCCGAGATTTTATAGTCTTAAAAAGATCAGTTGATCCAAGAAAGGCAACATAGTTAGCTGGAAAATTAAGATTAAAATGTAATTCCCCACCCCCTTCTCCCTGGCAACATCTACCCATAGCACTGTTACCTGGTAGGCATGAGCTAATGATTTTGATTAGCTCCATTTTGCCATTTTGATGCATATTGAAATTGTAATAAAAGTGTCCTCAAATTTTACCACACCCACAGTCCAGACATATAATTCACAGGGTAGACTGCCAACAACCATTGGTTTTCATCTGACTGGTCTGCAAGGCAACCATACACACCCACACCCAATTTACTGTTGCTGCCAATGAGATCTATCCCTGCCTATGGCATATACAATTATTTTCATGCACTGAGATTAACCTGCATATAACCAAACTGGCTCATTTTCTGTAAGCCAACCACTGAAATTACAGGGATCACTGGTACATACATATGGTGCAATCTCATACAAATTAGTGGAAAATTTACAAACGAATAGACGGACACTTGGTGATACAATACAGCTGTCTCTCTAGGTGTTGCAAATTATTTTCTTAGTACACAGAAGGCCAACTCAATCGTTTTTGTAATTTACATCCATAGGTGGAAAGTGCATAGAAATATATACAGAGGTATAAAGTACTGTATGTGACATACAAAAAATATTGGCTATTTACTATAAAATAGAAAGGAGAACAATTAAACTTTACTATTTCGGGGTGGGGCGGGGGAACCTTTTTTTTTCCTGTTGGCAAAAGAACGCTGGAAAATCAGAAATGTCCCTGTTTTCTACCTGGTTCAAAATGAATTACATTGTTCAATTTCATGCTACCTAATTTATAGAGGTAGTGATAATGTCTCCCTTGGTGTGGTGTCAGCAATGTTTATAGCCCTACGAAGATTGCCTGTATTGTTGCTTCGCAAACACAATTTGTCACACCTCAACCTCTTCAATTTATGAAAACCTTCCTCCTCACTGCAAAGCCTACATAATCTTAAAAATTACCCTACTGGTATACCATGAGTCGCATGATTCGGGTGTCCAGAGTCAGCAGGAAGAAGAGTGTTACCAGAGAGAGGTTTCCCATCAAATTGTATAGACAATCTGTTGTTCATTTGAACAAAAACCACAGGCACTTTGGAAACCGTATTACATTATTAGAATGACAATATTTATATCTACAGTTTACTGGACACATGGACAGCAGATCTGTTCCTTTTTTGGATGTCATTCCTTCAGGCAAGGAAGCTCGGATTGTTTCAAGCCTTCATAGGAAACCTCTCTCTGGTAACATTCTTCTTCATGCTGACTCTGGACATCCGAGTCATGTGACATGTGGTATACCAGTAGGGCAATTTTTAAGATTACGTAGGGTTTGCAGTGAGGAGGAAGATTTACACAAATTGAAGAGGGTGATGTGTGACAGATTTTGTTTGGGAGGCTACAACACTGACACTCTTCGTAGGGCTATAAACATTATGTGGCTCTCATCTAGAGGTTTCAAAACTGTGTCACGTCAGGCACCCTCTTTAAGCAATTCTTTATCTCCCAGTGATTTTAGATCCCATACTCGTGATAGAACATGGTTGAATTTTGTGGGGGATTCTAGGTGTGGGGGCCAGCAATTGCCCATGCTGTCATCTCATCATAAAAGGTGACCAATTTCATTCTACGGCCAATTACAGAGAATTTAAGATTAAAACCTTTATAAATTGCAATGCCAAAAATGTGATGTATTTAATCACATATAAAGCATGTGCAATCCAATATGTGGGTCACACGACTAGGGGGCTTTGGGATCGGTTACATGATCACATCTACAACTTTGAAAAAGAAAATGGTACTAATGCCGCTAGACATTTTAATGAAACCCATAGGGGGGTGATGTCACTTTGTTACAAATACAGGGCATTGAAAAAGTGACTACCCCCAGGAGAGGTGGTGACAGTTTTAGGATTCTTTGTAAATGGGAATTTTTTTTTTTTTTGTATTCCAATAGGTTTCAATTTCGAGTGGAACCTGACTAATTATTATGTTTGAGTCTTGTTTTATGTGTTTCATTTATATGTCAGATGTTTATTGTTGTTAATTTGCATTATATTATAACCTATTGAGACTCTCATTGTTGCCATCATCATGTGTGTATCCTCCAATATTGAAGATTTGTAATTTTTTAGTGTTTCCATTTTCATATGTTTTTGTTTTGTTTTTTATCATTAGCTACATCTCTTTTTCTTTCTTGTGATTATCAATTTGTATTCACATTTCACTGTGTTTAATTATTTGGTTTATGGTCTGTTTTTTTCTTTAAATGTGAATAGATTTTGGAATGATGATTTCAATCACTGAATTGAACACACCTGTATTATCATGTGATTTTATATATTAACATGTGTAGTGGTTTGACAAAGCACGTTTATCGCGTCAACCTGTTCCTCATCTGCCTGTATGCTCACCCTGTAATGCTTTTATTGATCATTTGAATAAAGCGAAATTGCATTGTTTGTGGGAGTGCAGCCATCCGATTTCTTCATTCAGATTGATCCCTATAGCAGTGAAAGAATGTGCACCCCTCCGTACAGATTACATTACCTGCTGGCTCACCTGTGAGCAGCAGAACTTTATTTTGTTTTCCAAGAGGCAGCATTGAGACATGGTGATGGCACCGCACTTCCCAGAAATGTCAGAAACAAGGGGTGGTAGATTTTTTTATTTATCTTTTTGTTTATCTTAACAGCTTTTTTATTTAAATACATTTAAAACAAATGGTCTAGATATAATAAAACCTGTGGACAAATAACTGTTTCATTTGCTTCTACAATTGCATGACACCATGAGTGCAATATTTCAGTGTACAAGGTCCCACTATATTTTTGGCTAGGGCCTAATTTTGTCTAAAACCAGCCCTGGCTAGGAGACATCAATAATGGAGATAATGTTCAGATTTCCTGCACAGTAGGTGAAGGGTAGGATAGTTAGGAAATCAAATGCAGTTTTACACACTTAAAAATCCCAAAGGTGATCCTTGGACTTTGGGTCCCTCTATGTGACTAGGTTGGGAAATAGTTTCACACATTTGGTATCCCATACTGGGGTGTAATTCCAAGTTTGCCCATTGTGTGTGTGAGCTCTGGATAAGATAGCATCTCTGTCCTTATAATTCAATAATTTGAAAAAAAACGGGCGCGGATGGTTGCCCGGTGGCAGGAGGCATGTTGGGACTCTGTGCGCCCTTTCCATTGCGAACAGTGGTGAAAAGGTTTCTTTGCCAAAGGTAGACAGTAACCATTACTCAATGAAGGTGACAGGGTTTTTGCCTTCAGCACGTTCAGGGATGCCCAGGGTGCGTACGTTATTACGCCTCAAGTGATTTTCCAAGTCATCTAAGCGTGTGGCATGTTGTGCAGTAAGATGGCAATTATATTGCAGGTCTCGTTGCATGGGAGCCATATCATCCTCCACTGTACTTACTCTGCCTTCTAGTGCAGATGTGCGTTCTCGCAGTTTCTGCATGTCATGTCGCACAAATGAGATTTCAGCCTTGACCCCTTTAAGTTCATCAGCAAGTGCAGTTATAGACAGATTGTAGGATGTCACTGCAGAGAATAGGTCCCCAAGAGTGGGTTCAGCATCATCTGTACCTGGGGATGCAGACAATGGCCCCGTGAATAGATCCCTGGGAGAACTCACTGTGTTACACTTAAGAGACAATCCATTCACATCCTCCAGTGGAGCCGTGTCATCCGATTCAGATTGGCCTCCAGTAGCTTCCCCTTGGGTAGATGGAGATGATTAAGGATCTTTGGCAGGCTTACTACCGAAGAGAAGCCTTTGTGCAGCCTCCTTATACTTTTCCTTTGAGAAGCGATGTGCCCAGGCGCCATCTTGACTGGCTTCTTCCATGAGGCCTCTGGAGACTTTGTTCCGTTTCGCCATGCGCTCGGTGTCAGTAGGATTGCGGCGGTTCAGGTCAGGAGTTCAGCGGTACCGGTTCTGGTCAGTACAGGTCATTGGGGGGTAGGTTAGGGCACTAATCTGGGAAACATGTAAAAATGGAAAAAAAAGTTTTGGGTGGGGGCCATTTTGGAGCTATGAAAAAGACAACAAACAAAGTATACAATCCCTTTAAATAACATGTTTGGGGTGCCTTAAAGCTGTATGTGTAATTACAGAATGTTAGGACTCTCAGGGACAATGTCAGCAATACCAAATTCTGCCATAACATAAATTGCATGTCTGTTCATTTACTTTACTTTTGCACTTGGTAGCTTTTGCCAGAAGATTTTTTGTGTAGAAGTGGCAATACATTCGAAAACTAAGGCTATCAACATCATATACTGTAAATTGCCAAACAGAGCAAAACAAGTCACAGAGCATAGCTTGATGTGATCTTCTATTCAGTAACACTGTATTGTGTGCCAACCACAATGCATAAACCCACAGTTGTTAGGCCAGACAAAAAAAAATCTAAGTTTTGAAAGACAAAAGCAAAATAAATTCACACTGTAGCTGGAGAGAATCCAGAAAATTTTAATAAGGCCCAAGGCAGCAATGTAGAAACAGATAAGTCAATTTTTTTCAAGAAAAAAACTGTTATGCCCCGTACACACGACCGGTTTTCCCGTCGCAAAAAAAAACAATGTTTTTTCCCAATAGAATTCCTCTCAAGCCTGCCTTGCATACACACGGTCACACAAAAGTCCGGTGAACTTTTGACTGCCAAGAACGCGGTGACGTAAAAGACTATGACGAGCCGACAAAATGAAGTTCTATGCTTCCGAGCATGCGTCGAATTGTTTCCGAGCATGCATGTTTTTTTCCCGTCGGACAAGTATACAGACGAACGGTTTTCCCGCTAGGATTTTTTCCTGATGGGGAAAAAAGAGACCCTGCTCTCTGTTTTTTCCAGCAGTTTTCCAGTTGGATAAAAACTGGTGGAGCATAAACATGGTCAGGATTCCTGACGAAAAGCTCTCATTGCAGTTTTTCCAACGGGAAAACCGGTCGTGTACGGGGCATGAGGGTATGATATTACAAATACTGCAGCCCTAAATATTGTAAAGACTAACTGCCCATTAATCAAGTATATTTCTTTGGCCTTTGTGTCAGAGGAAGTGATGAAGCATATTTTATTTATAATACAAATAACGTATTTTCCGGCGTATAAGACGACTCGGCGTATAAGACGACCCCCTAATTTTCCAGGAAAAATTTTGGTTTTGGGATATACTCACTGTATAAGACTACCCCCTTCCTACTAGTCTTTCTGGAAGCTGAGGGGTAGCCAGAACCGCTGACAGAAACAGGCTTTTTCAAATCTCACTGTGCCATTACATTCCTCACTGTGCCATTACATTACATGCCCCTCTCTGTGCCATCACTTGCCCCCTCTCTGTGCCATCACTTGCCCCCTCTCTGTGCCTGAGCTTGCCCCCTCTCTGTGCCTGAGCTTGCCCCCACTGTGCCTGAGCTTGCCCCCACTGTGCCTGAGCTTGCCCCCCACTGTGCCTGAACTTGCCCCCAAGTGCCATCACTCACTTTTTTTTCAGGCGGTGCGGTGCGGTGACAGTCTCCGTGCTGCGCGCGTCAAGGATTTAAAAGACGCGCCTTCTCCTCAGACTGTCCTGTGCTAGGCAGAACACAAAATTTCCCAGCAGCGCCTCTGTTCTGTGTTCCGCCTATCACGGTCACCTTCTCATCTCGTCCGAGGATGAGAAGGCATCTGTGATAGGAGGAACACAGAACAGAGGCGCTGCTGGGAAGATTTGTGTTCCACCTATCACAGAACACGCTGAGAAGAAGGAGCGTCTTTTAAATCACTGACGCTCGCAGCAGCCGGAGACTGTCACCGCACCGCCTATTCACAAAAAAGTGAGTGATGGCAGAGACCGTACCCGGCGTATAAGACGACCCCCGACTTTGGATGCATTTTTTTGCATCCAGAAAGTCGTCTTATACGCCGGAAAATACGGTAATTGAGTTTACTTTGTCACAGTCAAGAACCAGAATTATTGTATGGACACGCAGCATGCCATATAAGTGTTTTTATCCTAGTAATGCAAGACAGAGAGACTAGGCATGTTTGATCCCCTAAAATATAAATTAGCGTGTGTTTTCAGAACGAGCCAGAAAAATTTAACCAAATTAGTAATTTAACTGTATGTACTGCTTATTTTCTATCATTCTGTGTCAGAGGGAGATCTGGCACACCTGATCTAAGAATAAACAAATCATAATGTCTTTTTTCTCCGACTGTATGCTTAACCCATTGTACACATTTGATGGCGACTTTGGCCCAGATTCACAGAGAGCAGGGCGCACATTACGCCGCCGTAGAGTAACCAATGTACGCTACGCCAAAGCAGCGCAGAGAGGCAAGCATGGAATTCAGCAAGCCAGTGCTCCCAAACGCTGCACCAGAGTGGCATGGGTTTCAAAGGCGTAGGCCGGTGATCTGCCGTGCTGGTTCCAGCTATCGTGGAAGTTCCAGCACATGCGCAAACTGATGTGCTGAGACGGTTCCAGCTATCGGGAAAGTTCCTTCAAGGACTGCGCAGGCGCAAACTTGCTGACGAAAATCCCCGAACCGCGGCCGGCATCCAGGGCGACGTGGATTTCGAGGTAAGTGACCAGTCGGCCTCACGTCCTCGCTGCGCTCGGACGGCTCGCTCCGCTCGCTCGGCCTCCTGGCTCTTTTTTTAACATCCTCCAATCCACGGGGATGTTAAAGAATGAGCCTGGATGCCGGGCGAGGTTTGGAGATTTCCGTCGGGAAGTTTGCGCCTGCGCAGTCAGTGAAGGAACTTCCCCGTTAGGGGAACATTGAGGACAAGTCACCGGCGTAGGTGGAAGTGGGCTTGACCTATGCAATGAGGTGTGACCCCATGCAAATGATGGGCCGAGCGCCAGACAGATACGTATCACGAACTGCGCATGCGCCGTGACGTGGACGCATCCCCCTGCTCACAACCACGTCGGAACAACTGCCTAAACTACGCCGGATCACTGCGTACGGCGTGAAGGTAACCTACGCCCAGCCAGACACACATCCAGTGTAAAATACGCCGGCTTGTGTTCCCTGGTGCAGACCTTTGCATGTCTGCTGCTGGGTTGCACCTCCTTTATGGGGCATAACTTTACGCCGGACGTACAACTTACGCGCACCTCGCGTAGCCTGCGTCGGGCGCATGTACGTTCGTGAATCACTGTATTTCCCTCATTTGCATATTTGAATGGCTAATCAATGGGAGCGCCACCATGCGTCCAGCCTAAATGTGCGCCCATCCTACGCCAGCGTAGGCAAGTTACGTTGGCGGGGTGAAGCCTGTTTTTAGGCGCATCTTAGTTTGTGGGTCTGGCGCACAGATATGACGGCGCACATTTGCACTTACGTCAGCGTAACTTGTTATACGTTGGCGTAAGTGCTTTGTGAATCTGGGCCTTTGTATGGAAATATATATTAGACACCCTTGCAGCACATTTATCAAACTTGCATAAACATGTTGCAATTTATGAGCGATTAAGTAGGATATTATAGCATCTGTTGAAAGAAAGACACACACCTTTTTTTAACACTGAGGTTGGTAATCGCATACAGATTTGCACCACAGCTAAAAAGCCTGTTTGCACATGCTGACATTTCTGAGAGCTTAAGGAGGCATTTTACATCTTAAAAAAAATGTAAAACGTATTGGTGTCTTTTTTGGACACTGGCATAGGAAATAGCATCCAGGTTTGCACCACAGCTAAAAAAAAGCCTATTTGGACAGCTTAAAATTTCTGGGAGCTTGACCGGGCATATCAAATTTAAAAAAAAAATAGTTTTTTTTTTGGACACTGATGATTTGCACCCGTTATATAGCCTATTTAAGCAGACTGCAATTTCCGAGAGATTGAGCAGGCATTTAGCATCAGGAAATAAACAATTAGTATGTTTTTTTCATACTTAGGATGGAAAAAATATATAGCTTAGCAACACAACTAATAAACCGGTCTGTAGAGTTTGGAGGGATAGACCAGGAAATTGTGTATCAGCGCCTTTATTTTGGAAACTGCGTATGTTTTGCAACATATCATTGAAGCCTTCAGTGTCAAGTTTGCAATTTATGAGGGAGAGAATACCCAGATAAGGGATACCCCCTGCCCCCCCCCCCCCACCAAAAAAAACGGGCTTATTTTTTTCATGAAGTGAGCAAGGACCAATTTTTGCATATCTTTTTAAACCTTTTCAGGTAACTTACAATTCATTTTTTATTTTTTTTTGTACGCATCAAATGCAAAAATTTAAGTATCTGCCAGCACAGCTTTTATACCTTTTTTGGAGAGGCCACTATCTCACACAGAGCATGCAGAATTAACTTTAAATAATTAACTTTGACTGTATATTTGCAGAAGTATGAAATAAACATTGTACAGATTTCAGACAGAGAATAATTTCTTATTAAAAGGAGATAAATGTTTACAGGAATTATCTGCACATACTTCAAAGCACATTTTATAGACCAAAATTTCAGGCAGTAAAGAGTGCGTCTGGACGTTTTATGTAAGGTATTACTGTTAGGCCACACTACTTTAAAAAGTGTGTATTTCAAATTTCACACCTGAGAAGCAGAATAAGAAATTATAATGTATTGTGCAATTCTACTGATGATGTACTACAATTTAACCCACAAATTAATGGCCAACGCATGATTTACCCCTACAATGGAATACTCTCTACCTCTGAAAGAGGCTGAAAGAGAATTTTTTTTTAAAATTAGGCTTTGCATATTTTGTGTAGCGACAATGGGGGTTATTTACAAAAGGCAAATCCACTTTATACTGCAAACTACAAGTGAAAAGTGCACTTGAAATTGCACTGAAAGTGCACTTGGAACTGCAATCGCTTTAAATCTGAGGGGTAGATCTGAAATGAGGGGAAGCTCTGCTGATTTTATCATCTAATTATGTGCAAGCTAAAATTCTGTTTTTTATCTCCCTTGCATGTCCCCCTCGATTCTAAAGCGACTGCACCTCCAAAGTGCACTTTGCACTTGTAGTTTGCACTTGTAGAGCAAAGTGGATTTGCCTTTCGTAAACAACCCCCAGTGTGCTATAATTCAACATGAAAATTCTTGCAGAGGAGGGGATCGATCCTGGCCAAACAGACTGGCTGGTGAGTTGAGCTGGGAATTTTCTTTTCTTTCTTTACTTCTCCCCAAAATGTTCATTATTTCAACAGTTCCTGCTTGCTATGCTCAGACAAAGCAATAAAAGCATATTTTATAGGTACAAGGAAGTCTTGTTTTTTTATTAACCACACTCCTTAAGCCCCTGCCACTGTTAAGAGTTTTGCCACACCCACATTTTGCCGCATGCTGCAAATAACTTCCTCTCCCAAGTGCCCCTCATTCTGAAGTTTAAAAGTTGGGAGGTATGCTGCTTGGCCTGCCAGGCCTGCCAGACATGATGATAATAATGTGGGCTTCTTCTCTACTTTTATTTGCAGTCCCTTTTGTTAACACATGAATATGCTTTGATCCAAAACATTCATGTAGCTCTGGCTGTATGTTTAGGGTCGTTGTCCTGCTGGAAGTTGAACCTTTGCCCCAGTCTCAGGGCTTTTTCTGACTCTAACAGGTTTTCTTCTAAGATTGCCCTGTATTTGGCTCCATCCATCTTCCCATCAACTTCCCATCAACTCTAACCAGCTTCCCTGTCCCTGTTGAAGGAAACTTTCCCCACAACATGATGCTGCCACCACCATGTTTCACAGTTGGGACGTTGTGTTCAGCGTGATGTGCAGTATTAGTTTTCTGCAACACATAGGGGCTGATTTACCAAGCCTTTACTCCATGACTCATGGAGTAAAAGCAGGAGTAGCAGCCGTTTTGACATTTACTATTGAAATACGCTGCTAGTGCAGTGTATTTCAGTAGTTACTAAAGTGCTCAGTGCGCCCAGGAGAGGGCGCACGGCACATTGAAATGTAAATTGCGGGGATTCGGGCGGAAGATTATTAGGGGGGGAGGTGGGGTGATGCAGGGGAAGTGAAGTGACATGTGTTTGAATGTGTTTGGCGGGCCGAATTGAAAGTGAAAGTGTTTTTTGGAAACCGATCCCCGTACGCTTGCACAGTGCGCCTGAACCTCGGGAGGTTCATTTTCATACTGGGCATGCGTACAGGGAAATTTCAGGGATTCCCGTGCGCCTTGTCAGTATGTCGAGAAAATCTTGGTAAATACCAAGCGGCGTACCCGTGATTGTGCTGCGTGACGCGGCGCACAGGAATCTCCGAACGGTTTTCAGCCTGCGCTGACCATGAAGGGGAACTCCGCGCCAAATTTCAAACTTGAAATCGGCGCGGGTCCCCCTCCAGGGGTACATTAGGCTCTTAGGCTTGGTCTGGAACGTGAGGGGTTAAACCTGCGCCAAAAATCGGCACAGGGTCCCCCCCCCAGATCCAAACCAAGCCCTCATCCCAAGCACACAGTCTGGCCCGGACAGGAATGGGGGTGGGGACGAGCGACGGCACTGCCCCCCCACCCCACAGCACTCTTGTCCCCATGTCGATAGGGACAAGAGCCTCTTCCCGACAACCCTTGCCATTGGTTGTCGGGGTATGCGGGCGGGGGCTAATCGGAATCTGCGAGTCCCCTTTAATATGGGGGCCCCCAGATGCCGGCCCCCCTCACCCTATGTGAATGAGTATGGGGTACATCGTACCTCTACCCATTCACCTGGGGGAAAAGTGTAAAGTAAAAAAACACACCAAACAGAATAAAATAATTTATTAGTCAGCTCCGGGCCCCCCCCTTTCTTCTTTAGCTCTTTTAGAAGGGGGGTTTCTTCTCTCCCGATCTTCCGCCGGGGGCCCTGGGCTTCGGCGAGGGCGCCATCCCTCGGTCCTCTCCGGAGCCTTCCGCCGGGGGGCCCCACCCCATTTAAGCTCTTTTTCATTAGGGGGGGCATCCAGACTTCGGCGACTTCTGCCGGGGGATGGCGCCTATCCCCCGGTCTTTCCGGTGCCTTCCACCAGGGCTCCGGTCTTCCTCGTCTTCTGCCGGGGGTGCGCCAACTCCCCGGTCTTTTCTCTGCTTTCTTCTCTGTTCCCTCTTCTGCCTGGCTCCCCCGCGGAGCCAGGGCTTTCTTTCCGCTTCTTCTCTGTTCCCTCTTCTGCCTGTCTCCCCCGCGGAGCCCAGGGCTTTCTTCTCTGTTCCCTCTTCTGCCTGTCTCCTCCCGGAGCTCAGGGCTTTCTTTCCGCTGTCTCCTTCCTTCTCTTCCATTCGATGTTGACACGACAAGGTTCCGCGCTGACATGCCGTGTGAGCGGCGGGGATAGACTTATATAGGGCAATGCCACCATGTGACCTCAACCCATGTGACATCACATTCCCTGGGCATGATGGGAATGTGATGTCACATGGGTTGAGGTCACATGGTGGCATTGCCCTATATAAGTCAATGCCCACCGCTCACACGGCATTCCAGTGCGGAAACTCGTTGTGTCAACATCGAATGGAAGAGAAGGGAGAAGACAGCGGAGACAAGCCCTGAGCTTCCGGAGGAGCCAGGCAGAAGCGGAAGGCACCGCAGAAGCCCGGAGAGTGGCGCCCATCGGCGGAAAACGACAAAGCCCGGAGCCCTCCTACATAGGCAAGGAGCCTCATGGCGAAGGGGGCTCCGGCAGAAAACAGCCCGGGGGGGGGGGGCTACAGCAGCACCCCCCCACCGGCAGAAAACGACGAAGCCCGGAGCCCTCCCACATAGGCAAGGAGCCTCATGGCGAAGGGGGCTCCGGCAGAAAACAGCCCGGGGGGGGGGGGGGCTACAGCAGCACCCCCCCACCGGCAGAAAACGACGAAGCCCGGAGCCCTCCCACATAGGCAAGGAGCCTCATGGCGAAGGGGGCTCCGGCAGAAAACAGCCCGGGGGGGGGCTACAGCAGCACCCCCCCGGCAGAAAATGACGAAGCCCGGAGCCCTCCCACATAGGCAAGGAGCCTCATGGCAAAGGGGGCTCTGGCAGAAAACAGCCCAGGGGGGCTACAGCAGCACCCCCCCGGCAGAAAACGACGAAGCCCGGAGCCCTCCCACATAGGCAAGAAGCCTCATGGCGAAGAGGGCTCCGGCAGAAAACAGCCCGGGGGGGGCTACAGCAGCACCCCCCCGGCAGAAAACTACGAAGCCCGGGACCCTCCCCCATAAGCAAGGAGCTTCATGGTGAAGGGGGTCCCGGCGGAAGACGGCGAAGCCCGGGGCCTAATGGGGTGATGGTGGGGGGCCCCGGCAGAAAACCCCCAGCTGACTAATAAATTAATTTTTAAATGTGTGTGGTGTATTATTTTGTTACATTTTTTCCCCAGGTGAATGGGTAGGGGTACAATGTACCCCATACTCATTCACATAGGGTGGGGGACCGGAATCTGGGGTCCCCCTTATTAAAGGGGCCTCTGAGATTCTGATAAGCCCCCAGCCCTCATACCCCGACAACCAACGGCCAGGGTTGTCGAGAAGAGGCTCTTGTCCCTATCGACATGGGGACAAGAGTGCTGTGGGGTGGGGGGGCAGTGCCCCCCTCCCCCACAGCACACACTCCCCCATGTTGAGGGCATGCGGTCTGGTACGGCTCAGAAGGGGGGCGGCGCTCGCTCGTCCCCACCCCCATTACTGTCCGGGCCAGACTGCTTGCCTGGAATGAGGGCTTGGTCTGGATCTGGGGGTGGACCCCACGCTGGTTTTCGGTGTGGGTTTAACCCCTCACGTTCCGGACCAAGCCGAAGAGCCTAATGTACCCCTGGAGGGGGACCCACGCCGGTTTCTTGTTTGAAATTTGGCGCGGAGTTCCCCTTTATCCCGGTCCTGTCAGGGGGGGAAATGCCTGATCGTCTGTTTATACAATGTATGAACAGCGATCTGTCATTTCCCCTAGTCAGTCCCACCCCCCTTACAGTTAGAACACACCCAGGGAACATAATTAACCCCTCCCTCGCCCCTAGTGTTAACCCCTTTCCTTGCCAGTGACATTTTCATAGTAAGAAATGCATTTTTAGAACATTGGTCGCTAGAAAAATGCCAATGGTCCCAAAAATGTGTCCGCCATAATGTCACAGTACCGCTAAAAATCGCTGATCGCCGCCATTACTAGTAAAAAAAAATATAATAAAAAAGCCATAAAACTAAACACTATTTTGTAGACGCTATAACTTTTGTGCAAACCAATCAAACGCTTATTGTGATTTTTTGGAACCAAAAATATGTCGAAGAATATGTATCGGCCTAAACTGAGGGGAAAAAAAGATTATTTTTAGATAATTTTGGGGATATTTATTATAGCAAACATTAAAAATGATTTTTTTTGGTTAAAAAAAAATGTCGCTCTATTTTGGTTTATAGCAAAAAAAAAAAAAAAAAAGGCAGAGGTGATCAAATACCACCAAAATAAATAATCTATTTGTGGGAAAAAAAGGACGACAATTTTGATTGGGAACCACGTCGCACCACCGCGCAATTGTCAGTTAAAACGACGCAGTGCTGAATCACAAAAACTGGCCCGGTCATTGACCAGTAATATGGTCTGGGGCTCAAGTGGTTAAAAATTAACAAAACACTAAAGTTAGCCCAATTTTTGGTGATAATGTGAAAGATGATGTTACATCGAGTAAATAGATACCTTACATGTCACGCTTTACTATTGCAAACACTCATGGAATGGGGCCAAAATTCAGTACTTTAAAATCCCCATAGGCGACCTTTTTTTTTATTTTTTAGATTACCAGTTTATAGCTACAGAGAAAGTCTAGTGCTAAAAGTATTACTCTCGCTCTAACGCACGCGTCAATACCTCACATGTGTGGTTTGAACGGTGTTTACATATGTGGGCGGGACTTACGCAAGTACCCCCGACAGGACATGTTTTGTGGATTTCTCTTATCAAGAATTGCTGTCCAGACTGTCTTTTAAAGCACATGTGCAAGATGAAGGAAAACCTGCAAACATGGCCTGTGGGGGGGGGGGGGCTATTGGTGGACAGGCTTGAAGTGCTGATTTACAGCACTGTGCTTAAATCTAGCGCAAGGCAATCCTATTCTAATTGTGGGTGTTTGAGGGAAGCCAAGTGAGTGTTAGAACCCCTGCTTGTGTTTTTTTTGGGTTGAGCTTTGTGTCCCTTTTCTTAAAATTGGCTTCACTTCCTGTCACACAGCTGAACAGGAAGTGAGGTTAAAACCCTACCAGTGTCTTTTCTTGGGGACACAGGTCAATCTAACTAGTGTCCCCATTAAGCAAATTACACTCCAGCACTGCTGTGTACACCCCAAATTATGGGTCTTCAAACTACGGCCCTCCAGTTGTTCAGTAACTACAATTCCCATCATGCCTAGTCATGTCTGTGAATGTCAGTGCATTACAAGGCCTCATGGGATGTGTAGTTCTACAACAGCTGGAGGGCCGTAGTTTGAGGATCCCTGCCCAAAATGATTATTTAGTTTGGGGTTTAGTAAAGGCAAAGCCACTCTGCAGTACAAGCGTAGTGGTTGAATATCAGAGAGGAAGCACTGATGGTTTTAACATCCAATCCTGTAGAAGCAAAGTTGTTTTGTTTTCTTCCTTGCTTGTCCACTTGTAGTGCAAAGTGGATTTGCCTTTAGTAAATGGACCCCAAAGTCCAAGATCCCTAATAATTTGGGGTGTACACAGCAAAATACTAGAGTGCAATTTACATAATGGGAAACTATTTAGATTGATCTCTGTGTCCCCAAGAAAATATATTAGTGAGGATTTACCCTCACTTCCTGTTTGGCTATGTGACAGGAAGTGAATGAATTAGAAAGGGTGAAGACACCTCACAAATGTTGTCACTAACAGGGGTTACATAGTTACATAGTTAGTCAGGTTGAAAAAAGACACAAGTCCATCCAGTTCAACCTCAAAAAAATAAACAAACAAAATAAAAAACACAATACAATCCCATACACCCAACTCCATACCCACAGTTGATCCAGAGGAAGGCAAAAAACCCCAGCAGAGCATGATCCAATTTGCTACAGCAGGGGAAAAAATTCCTTCCTGATCCCCCGAGAGGCAATCGGATTTACCCTGGATCAACTTTACCTACAAATCTTAGTACTCAGTTATTTTATGTACATTTAGGAAAGAATCCAGGCCTTTCTTAAAGCAATCTACTGAGCTGGCCAGAACCACCTCTGGAGGGAGTCTGTTCCACATTTTCACAGCTCTTACTGTGAAAAAACCTTTCCGTATTTGGAGGTGAAATCTCTTTTCCTCTAGACGTAAAGAGTGCCCCCTTGTCCTCAGTGATGACCGTAAAGTGAATAACTCAACACCAAGTACACTGTATGGACCTCTTATATATTTGTACATGTTGATCATATCCCCCCTAATTCTCCTCTTCTCAAGAGTGAATAGATTTAGTTCTTCTAATCTTTCCTCATAGCTGAGCTCCTCCATGCCTCTTATCAGTTTGGTTGCTCTTCTCTGCACTTTCTCCAGTTCTCCGATATCCTTTTTGAGAACTGGTGCCCAAAACTGAACTGCATATTCCAGATGAGGTCTTACTAATGATTTGTACAGGGGCAAAATTATATCTCTGTCTCTGGAGTCCATACCTCTCTTAATACAAGAAAGGACTTTGCTCGCTTTGGAAACCGCAGCTTGGCATTGCATGCCATTATTGAGCTTATGATCAACTAAAACCCCCAGATCCTTCTCCACTACAGATCCCCCCAGTTGTACTCCCCCTAGTATGTATGATGCATGCATATTCTTAGCCCCCAAGTGCATAACTTTACATTTATCAACATTAAACCTCATCTGCCACTCAGTCGCCCAATTGGACAGAGCATTTAGGTCAGCTTGTAAATTGGAGACATCCTGCAAGGACGTTATTCCACTGCATAGCTTGGTGTCATCTGCAAAGACAGAAATGTTACTTTTGATCCCAGACCCAATATCATTTATAAATATATTGAACAGTAAGGGTCCCAGCACTGAACCTTGAGGTACACCACTGATAACCTTGGACCATTCAGAGTAAGAATCATTAACCACGACTCTCTGAATTCTGGCTTTCAGCCAATTTTCTATCCATTTACAAACTGATATATCCCATCCTGTAGACCTTACCTTACACATGAGCCGTGTGTGCGGAACTGTATCGAACGCTTTTGCAAAATCCAAATATATCACGTCCACAGCCACGCCTCTGTCCAGGGTTTTAGACATCCCCAAAAAATGAGCAGATAAATACAAAAATATTAATTTGCAAATAAGTATTAACATTGGGTGGTGTTTGTGGGGGGCCCTAACACACACATTCATACATATTAGCAACGCTGTATCCTGGCCTATTGGCATGGTTATATTTTCTTAGGCCTCTCAATAAAACTCTCTGAAATTTGTGCTTAAACTAGAACTATAATCAACACTTTTTATTTTCTTTAATTTTGGATAGAGTGAGGGAGGGTTATAGGCCCTGTCAGTTTATTTTGTATTATCTGTGTCCAATTGGGGAGATTTGCCTTCACTTCCTGCCCCATAGCCAAACAGGAAGTGAGAGAAACACTATGCAAATTAAGGGAATCCAGCAACCCCCCTCCCCCCCCAGAACTAGTATGTGGGTCCCCTGAAAATTCCTGGGCGGGTCATACAAAAACAGGGTGTGGCCTTGACAGGAAGGGGTGGGTCATTTTTCTATTAGGAGGTGCAGAAATGTAGTCAGGCCTAGGGGCAGCACAAATCCTAAATATACTACTGCATATTAGGGCTTATTTAGACAGGATCCGATTTACAGCATGTTTTTATAGTGTGGGAGGAAACCCACGCAGGCACAGGGAGAACATGCAAACTCCATGCAGATGGTGTCACGGGCTGGATTCGAACCAGCGACCCTTTTGCTGCTAGGTCAAAGTGCTATACACTACACCACTGTGCTGAACGAACATGATTGCAGCTGAAAGCATGAGATCTTTTTTTTTTTTTCAATACCATGCTTTCCAGCCTTATTGACCCCGCCTCTCTCCATAAAGAGGACCTGTCACACACTAGTCCTATTACAAGGGATGTTTACATTCCCTGGAATAGGAAGAAAAGTGATCCAAAATAAAAAAAAGTGACAAAAAAGTGCAAGAAGAAAAATATGAGGTAAAAAATAATAAAAAAATAAATAAAACGCCCCTGTCCCTAGAAGCTCGCACTCAGAAGCGAATATGCATGTAAGTCCCGCCCACATATGTAAACACCATTCAAACCACACATGTGAGGTATTGACGCGTGCGTTAGAGCAGGAGCAATAATTCTAGCCCTAGACCTCCTCTGTAACTCTGAACTGGTCACCTGTAAAAAAAAATCAAGCATCGCCTATGGATATTTTTATGTCCCGAAGTTTGGCGCCATTCCCTGAGTGTGTACAATATTAAAGCGTGACAAGTTAGGTATCTATTTACTCGGTGTAACATCATCTTTCACATTATCCATAAAAATTGGGCTAACTTTACTGTATTGTTATTTTTTAATTCATGAACCGTGTTTTTTTTTTGGGCCAAAAAAAAGGCGTTAGAAAAATTATTGCGCAAATACCGTTGGAAATCAAATAAAAAATGACCGCCACTTTATTCCCTAGGGTGTCTGCTAAAAAATTATAGATAATGTTTGGGGGTCCTGAGTAATTTCCCAGGAACAAAATATAATTTTTACATGAAGGAGAGAAGTGCCAGAATAGGTGCGGTATGGAAGTGGTTAAAGTGAAATAATAAATGTGAAATATTCCTTTAAATTTCATACAGGGGGGAGGGGGTTTACACGCATGTTTCCCGTCCTTAGAACTGTCCCTGTACAAGATGTCATTTCTGAAGTGAAAAAAAAAGTAATTTTAAAGTACTCATGGCTATAAAGAATACAGTCATTGCTCATTAAAACTAAAAACAAAAAAAAATGTATTGGGGTCCCCCCAAATTAAATTACCAGGCCCTTCAGGTCTGGAATGGATATTAAGGGGAACCCCGCCGTAAAAACAAAAAAAAATGGCGTGGGGTCCCCCCAAATACCCATACCAGTTCCTTCAGGTCTGGTGTGGATTTTAAGGGGAACTCCACCCCAAATTTTAAAAAAAATGGCGTGGAGTCCCCCTAAAAATCCACACTAGACCCTTATTAGCACGTTAACCTGGCCGGCCGCAGAAAAGAGGGGGGGACAGAGTGCGGCCCCCCCTCTTCTGAACCGCACCAGGCCACGTGCCCTCAACATGGGGAGGATGTCCCCATGTTGATGGGGACAAGGGCCTCATCCCCACAACCCTTGCCCGGTGGTTGTGGGGGTCTGCGGGCGGGGGGCTTATCAGAATCTGGAAGACCCCTTTAACAAAGGGGACCCCCAGATCCTGGCCCCCCCTATGTGAAATGGTAATGGGGTACATTGTACCTCTACCATTTCACCCCCAAAAAAAGTGACAAAAGTGTTAAAAATGACAGTAGCCGGTTTTTGACAAATCTTTTAATAAAATCTTCTTTCCGCGGTTTTTCTTCTTCTTTCATTCGGGTTTCTTCCTCTGCTTCTTTTTTGGGTCTTCTCATCTCATCTTGCCCGACGTCTTCTCCCATGTTCTTCTCTGTCCGTCGACCTTCTCGTCCACATCTTCTTGATATTCTGGGTGCTGAGCTTGAAATTGAAGAGCCCGCCGTGTTCACGCTCCTGGGACCCGCCCCCCTCTGACGCCACAGGTTAACTCATATGAAAGTCCGCGTGTGGCATATGTGCATCAGAGGGGGGCGGGGTCACAGAGCGTCACACGGCGGGAACTTCAATTGGAATCTCGTCCGCATAGTTTACTTGTGGCGTCAGAGGGGGGCGGGTCCCAGGAGCGGTCCCAGGAGCGGCTAATTCAATTTCAAGCGCTGCGTCCGGGGGAGAAAAAGAGGTGGACGAGAAGGCTGGCGGACCGAGAAGAAGACAGGAGAAGACACCGGGCAAGATGCGGACGAGAAGGCTGAAGGACGGAGAAGACAGGAGAAGACACCGGGCAAGATGTGGACGAGAAGGCTGAAGGACGGACGGAGAAGACAGGAGAAGACACCAAGCAAGATGTGGACGAGAAGGTTGAAGGACGGACGGAGAAGATAGAAGAAAACGTCGGGCAAGATGTGGACGAGAAGACCCAAGAAAGAAGCAGAGGAAGAAACCCGAATGAAAGAAGAAAAGAAGATTTTATTAAAAGATTTGTCAAAAACTGGCTACTGTCATTTTTAACACTTTGACATTTTTTTGGGGGTGAAATGGTAGAGGTACTATGTACCCCATTACCATTTCAAATAGGGGGGGGCCAGGATCTGGGGGTCCCCTTTCTTCCAGATTCTGATAAGCCCCCCGCCCGCAGACCCCCACAACCACCGGGCAAGGGTTGTGGGGATGAGGCCCTTGGGACATCCTCCCCATGTTGAGGCCATGTTGAGGGCATGTGGCCTGGTGCGGTTCAGGAGAGAGGGGGGGCCGCACTCGGTCCCCCCTCTTTTCTGCGGCCTGCCAGGTTAACATGCTCGGATAAGGGTCTGGTGTGGATTTTTAGGGGGACTCCACGCCATTTTTTTTATAAATTTGGGGTGGAGTTCCCCTTAAAATCCACACCAGACCTGAAGGGCCTGGTATGGATATTTGCGGGGAACCCACGCCATTTTTTTTTTTTTTACGGCGGGGTTCCCCTTAATATCCATTCCAGACCTGAAGGGCCTGGTAATTTAATTTGGGGGAACCCCTACACATTTTTTGTTTTTGTTTTATGAATGAATCATCTCTGAATTGTCAGAGCCGACAATTCATTATAGCCGCGTGTGAATTTTAAATGACTTTTTTCCTTCAGAATGTCATTTTGTGCACGGACAGTTCTAAGTGTGGGAAAAATGTGCTATTTCACATGCTGACATTACACCCCCCCTAGGTACGAAATTTAAAGGAATATTTCACTTTTATTGTTTCACTTTAAGCATTATTAAATTCACTGCTCCCGAAAAAACGTCCGTTTTAAAAAATAAAAAAAGCATTGATACATGTCCCCTGGGGCAGGACTGAGGTCCCCAAACACTTTTTAGGACAAAACTTGCAGATTAGCCTTTAAAATGAACACTTTTGATTTCTCCCATAGACTTCTACAGGGAGTTTGGCGCGGCTTTACATATTACTTGCAACGCGCCGGCTGCTATGCTGGTTCATGCGCCTAATTAAGGCTTCACCCGGCGCACTAATTAAGGCATGAACCAGCGCAGTGCAATGACAATAGTAAATCAGCCCCATAGCGTTTTGCTTTTAGGCCAAAAAGTTCCATTTTGGTCTCATCTGACCAGAGCACCTTCTTCCTTCTTCCGCATGTTTGCTGTGTCCCCCACATGGCTTCTCTCTATCTGCAAATGGGACTTCTTATGGCTTTCTTTCAACAATGGCTTTCTTCTTGCCACTATTCCATAAAGGCCAGATTTGTGGAGTGCACGACTAATAATTGTCCTGTGGACAGATTCTCCCACCTGAGCTGTGGATCTCTGCAGCTCCTCCAGAGCTACCATGGGCCTCTTGTCTGCTTCTCTGATTAATGCTCTCCTTGCCCGACCTGTCAGTTTATGTAGACAGCCATGACTTGGTAGGTTTGCAGTTGTGCCATACTCTTTCCATTTTTGGTTGATGGATTGAACAGAGCTCTGTGATTTGTTCAAAGCTTGGGGTATTTTTTTATAACCTAACCCTGCTTTAAATTGGTTACACTAGATTTTAGTTAGGGTTGTCAAAGAAAAGGGGTCTGAATACAAATGCATATGACACTTTTCAGATATTAAAATTTTGAAAACCATTTATAATGTTTCTTCCACTTCACAATTATGTGCCACTTTGTGTTCGTCTATCACATAAAATCCCAATAAAATACATTTATGTTTTTGGTTTTAACGTGACAAAATGTGGAAAATTTAAAGGGGTATGAATATTTTTTCAAGGCAATGTACAGCTATTAGAAAAGTTGTATGGAAGGGAAGTGGTGCTTGGAATCACATGCACTGAAAGCTGTAGCACATTTTCCCCTGCTGTGAAAATGCATAGCACTATGCAATTTTCCTGCAGCTGCGATTTAAAATAGGTGCAGTGACCTTTCCCCTAGATTTCCAGCAGGTACAACAACCCATTCAAATGAATGGGCTGCTGTGCCCACACAAATGAGGTTGTGGGAGACCATAATACTGTTAAGCTAGCCTAATAAATATGGAACAAAAGGGAGTCGCGCTTCTAAGATTGTGAAAAGACATACATTAAGTGTCTATAAAAATAAATGACACCCTTTAAATAAATTAAAGTGATAACATAAATGTTCATGGCACTATTAATATGACATAATTAACACCAGTGCAGAAAAAATGTAAAGAAAAATAAAATATGAAAAAATATGATAAAAAGCAAAAAGATTTAGATAGTCCCAAAAAATATTGATGAAAACAGCAGTAGATCCCAAGGTGCAAAAAGAAATCCACAGGCGTAGTGATCAGTAAAGACAGGAGACCTCCACCCACGGGTAACACTGACTCTTACCGCAGGTCAGATTAAAATCAGCATAACATAGATATCCAATTTCCACTGCAGGGCTAGATTCAATCCTTTCCTCTCCCAATGAAGTATCAATGATGTATATCCCCACTCAGTAATGGCCCAATATGGAGTTCCAAAGCATATAAAGAAAACCAAAGGGGAGCACAATAGCGTAATACTGTATGTAGGTATTTATTATAAAGACAACAGATTGTGTACTTACATCAATCTCTTTAAAATGTACGTGTATCGAGCATAAAAACACAGCCGGCCGGACTGTGGAAAAGCGTGCGTCCCGAACTTCCGGGTCCTCACACGTGCAAACGTGGTGATGTCAGAGCGACTCCTCCCGACGTTTCGTCTCAACAAAGACGTGTTCACGGGGTAAAGAATGTTGTTTATCATATTTTTTCATATTTTATTTTTCTTTACATTTTTTCTGCACTGGTGTTAATTATGTCATATTAATAGTGCCATGAACATTTATGTTATCACTTTAATTTATTTAAAGGGTGTCATTTATTTTTATAGACACTTAATTTCACAATCTTAGAAGCGCGACTCCCTTTTGTTCCATATTTGTTTGATGTTGTATGACGCAGCTAGTTTGGTTAGGTATTGGGGTATGCGCAATAACTTTTTCTTTAGCCTAATAAATGCCCCCAACCCCAAATAACCAAAAAAAAAGGCGACATCAGCAACACGGCAATAGATCCAGCTGCCTAAAAAGGGAATGTTGGGTCTTAGAAAATTACAGCAAATGCAGGTTGGCTTACACTCCACTCTCCCTAGCCTTATAAACTGCAATTCACTGCACAATATAAGTAGCATATATAGCACTGGCTTCAGTACTGTAGTAAAACAATCAAAACCCAGTGCCTAATAATACAGAAAAAAATTCCCTCCTATACTGCAGCCTAACAAGCTACATACAGGATGTCTTGCCACTATACAAACTTTGTGGCTATTGATAGTACAACACGCTAATGTTGTTTTTCATTTAAAAAAGTGCCTTGAATGTCTCTATTTGCTGTCTATTCAAGTGCTCATGTACTGTCCTGATGCTAGCTAACCAAACACATACTTTAGGTCTACAGTATATTTGAAATACAATATTTTGGGAATTATTAGGGAATACAGGGTGGGAAGGGGTTTGGGGAAGATGGGGTTATGGGTGTGAAGCTGTATTGTGCACTTTGACATTTTATTAAATTTTTAAGACAAGGCTGACTAAGACAAAGCTGATCTCCAGGCAAATATATATATATATATATATATATATATATATATCTCACTAGCCACAGAAGATATAAATCCACTTTGTGTGCACTAAATACCTTTACAAACCTGTGCTCAGAACCCTGTAGCTTGTACATGCATATTATTTAATGTGAATTGTGTTTTTATGTATTTTACTGTTTTGTATTATCCCTGTCAAGTTGTTGTTGCTGCCTGCCATAGAGGTGTCCCCGCTGTAGAGGTTCATAACATGAAAAGTGGTGGAAAACCCAAAAATTTAAGAGCTCTTAACAGATCAGGAGAGGGGGGAATCTTCCAATGAAGATGCTTGTTCTACAGTGGATGACAACTGTCTAAAAAGTAAATACCTCTGACCCTCATTTTATGCTGCATCTTGGGACAGTGGAGAAAATTCCCCAAAAAATTATGTTTTTCTACTTTTCTACCTTACCCAAACCCAAATCCAAAAAAAGGTTTGGATGTTCCCTCTGCAATTAAAATGTTACTAAACCCAGGACCTTGCATTCACTATATCTGGTCTCCCACAGTACACAGAAATGCAATTATTTAAGTAAATATAAAATGCCAAATACCTTTTCTTGTCAGTCATATATAGCAGTCTTGTGACTTCTATCAGTGTTTAGCCGAGCACTGGTTAAAGCTTGTAGGAGGAGTTTTCATTCTCCCCTGATTGTCCTTTGAGGCTGCAGGACCCCTGACCCTCTGTCTGGACAGTGCTGATTGTCCCTGTGCTAATCACATTCACCCTTTCAAGAAAAAGAACTAAACAAAAAAAAACCTCTCTAGCAATACACACTGAACTGAGCATGTGCAGAGTGCCCCCAAGGCTCTGTTCTACCAAGAGATGGATTGGGGTCTGTGGAAGAAGGGGAGTAAAATAGAAGACAGGATCAAACAGCCTTTTACACAATGCAAAGGATTAACCCCTTAGGTTCCACGGTGACTATTACAAGCATATTTTACTGCATATTGATTTTACTGTTGTGGGTTTAGTAACACTTTAATTCTCATTTGAATTTCATTATGCACATTCATTTTCCAAAAAAGCAGCAAAAAATATCTGAATGGAAGCAGTACTAGAAAACACACACACACACACACACAACTCAAATAATGCTGGCTGGTGTACTGATCCCCAATAATCCTGTTTTAAATGAAAGGGTGAAAATGTACATTCTAATATTTTAATTAAATTAAGTTAATAGAATTTTAAGATATTTAGCATGAAGGAGGAAACTAGACATCACAGTTACATTCTATTTTGTTAGACTACAAGAGATAATTACATATTTTATTAATTGATAAAAAGAGTTGACATCTTCTGCAGGGTTTGCACAGTACACAGAGCCATTCACATCAGTTCCTGCCCTTAGATTAACCTCATGCCCCTCTAATAATAATGATACTTTGCACGCTTTAGGAACAACTCAAGGAGAAGCCAATTTTCACACAGGTATGCTGTAATGTTTAAATATAACAGTTGAGTATAACATAGGAATATTGCATGGTCACCATTTGGAGTCATTCATTAAAATAATTTTACCAAACACAGACATTTCTACTGTTCAGTCAAAATGTATGGTTTTTATCACTCCCTTAGCTTGCAAAACAGTGAAAAGCTATACACGTATTTGTACAAATGTATTTTTTATTTTTTTTAACATGTTTTCTACATTAAAGGACATTATATTGAATATTCTGAATATTTCAAACTATTGTTTCACATTGAAAAACACTACCATTTGCAATGACACATTCAGGTATATTTTGAGATGTATACAATTGGTTAAAAATAAGGATAACAGTTGTTCTTACATAGAGTACATGCACATACATAAAATCTATAAACCAAAGAAAAGAAACCAAAATAGTCAGAAATTATAGTATGTGTTAGAAAACCAATAAATACCCCCACACTTACCCAAATGATTGCAATTACATGTGGTGCAGCCTGGAATTGAGGTGTGTTCAATCACCAATGAAAATGAAAAAAACTAAAAAAAAAAGCAGCGCAACCACAACCATATCGAATTACATAAATAAATCAACTAAAAGGTGAAAAATAAAAACATTCTACAAATAAGATATGAAAAATGTAAACATACAGTACACACTAATGCAAATTACAACACAAATACTCCATAAAAATATGTGAAGTAATTAAATGAGAAAAAAGGTGAATACAATATCACAGTAGTGTCCTTTGTGCATATATTCTCAAAGTGAAATATGCAGAATCAATCTTGCATAAATACAGTGCTCCAAGACCTTTCAATTAAATCGTGCATGAAGAGAGTGCTCCGAACAATATCTAGCACCACAGTGTACCACCACCTCACACTCTGGCCTCTTACCTCATGATTAGACATACACAATGGTAAGGTCCAATGACGCTTGTCCCAATACTGGGTATAAATCCACAAGTATCTTCAGACTCTCTAGTGTGATATATGGTAACTCCCATTACCCCAAATCCATGGAAAAAAATGGGGAGACCATCATGGTGCAGTATCTAGGTTTTCATAATTTATTAAAAAGGGTTACAATTCTCACAAATGTGGTGCACTAGTGACATTTAGTGCACCAGATGATTTGCATACAGCAAGAATAATAAAATATGTTTTGTTTTGTCACGTAACCGTAACTAAACAAAGTGCAGGAGGTTACCTGAATGACATTTCCAAATCCCAGCTGCTAAAGTAAACAAAGAAGCAGGGTCACCATGTGACATCACTGTCCAAATACGGACATGACCATATTTTGTCAACAATATCACTGGATGACCCAAACCCTTTGTTTACTTTAGCGGCGGGGACCTGGAGATGTCATTCAGATGATCCCTATCCCTTGTTTAGTTTAGTGGCAGGGATCATCTGAATGACAGCAACAGAATCAAGCATGTCTGGGCATTTTTGACGTGGACTTGCATCACTGGGCGACACAATTGATGATGAATGTACATAGTGGGCCTTTTTTTTAAATAAAGAACTTTTTTTGTGAATGAGTATGGGGAACTATGTACCCATTACTCATTCACATGGGAGAAGGGGGGGTGGTATCTGGGGGCCTCCTTATTTTTAACAGGGGCTTCCAGATGTCCAAAAGCCCCCTGCCTGCAGAGCCCCATAACCCCACTTTGCAAGGGTTGTAGGGAAGAGGCCATTGTCCTTATCATCATGGGGACAATGTGCTTTGCCAGGGAATCTCCCTTGGCAAGTTACCATACCCATGTGGACTGGTATGGTTTGGGGAGAGGGGGGGGCAAAAGCTTATCCTCTCACTTTCCTGGCCATCTTGGCTGCATAGTCAGGTAAGGTTCTGGTATAGATTTTTAGGTGTGTTTTTGATTTTTATGTTTTTTTTGCCTAAGGTTCCTCACAAATCAATACTGAACTTGAAGTGTCTGGTGGGGTATTTGAGGGGACTCCATGCTGTTTTTTATTGGGTTCCCCTTAAAATCTATACCAGACCTGAAGTGCCTGGTTTGAATTTTAGGGGGGAACCTAATGCTGTTTATTTTTTATTTTTAACACTATCCCCGCTGTTTGATCACATTCATTTATCAGTCAGGAATCTTCAGCCCTCCCCCGCCAGAACACCACGGTCAGTGGTCTCAGCCATTGACTAAGGGGGCTAATCAAGAGCCAGTCGTCCACTAGTTTTCTACCATACACGTCAAACAGAAGTTGGCGATCATTCACACGGGCCAAACGTCGGCCGTTTTTCATTGAAACGCCCGATGTTTCCTGACATTCAACCTGTGCATACAAGGCTTTAGGATTGAATGTTATGGCGTTTCGTGTTTTACTCGCGATGAATATGCAAATGAGGAGATACGCCGATTCAGAAACGAACGCCCGCCCGTCGCTTTTTTTTTTATGTCGTTTGCGTTCGGCTTTTTCCGGCGGATAGTTACCCCTGCTATATGAGGGGTAGCTAATGTCTGCTATAAAGGGGTATGGCCGTCGTTCCCGCGCCGAGTTTCAAATTTTTACGTCATTTGCGTAAGTCGGTCGGGAATACGGATGGCCGGAATTTACGTTGTCGCCGAAAACAATGACGTCCTAGCGACGTCATTTGGAGCATGCGCACTGGGAAATATCGCCGGCGGCGCATGCGCAGTTAAATCGGCGCGGGAACGCGCCTGATTTGAATTGTACACTCCCCCTAGCCGCGGAATTTGAATTCCGCCGGGGGAGTTACGATCCGCCGGCGCAAGTTTGGAGGTAAGTGCTTTGTGAATACTGCACTAGCCTCGCAAAAGTGCGCCGGCGGATCGTAAATCACATAGATCCGCTAATCTATGTGAATCTAGCCCTATGACTCTTGAATAAATCAAAAGCCCATCTCTGGCCAAGCTTAACCCCCATCCAAATGTTCCCTCCCACTCTTTCACATATTTTTTTTTTAATATATATATATATATATATATATATATATATATATATATATATATATATATATATATATATATATATATATATATTTTGCATTATTTTGCTAATTTAAGTTTACAGTCTGTCCTTCAACAGTATCCCTTTTGGATATGTTCCTATACCTGTTGGCCACCCAAGCAGCAATGTGGACCCCCAAAGCACTCTCCTCCTGTGCAGGAAAGAATATAGAAGATTCAGGACCAGGCAGGTCATGTGACCTGCGCAGCTAAATTAGAGGTGTCATCCATACTAGCACATCAGGTGTCATCTTTGATTTGCCAGAAAAACAAAGTAAGCTGAATTGTTGGAATTTTTCTCTAGCCCCAGTATGTCCTAAATAAAAAAAAACAGTATTTATCAGTATATAACACGCACAGGCGTATAACACGCATCCTAATTATAAGATGGAAGTTTCAGTAAAAAAACTTCCAAGATCCCCTGCACAGCACACGGACCCCCTGCACAGCACACAGGAACCCTGCACACCCCTTTCTCTGCACAGTACACAGCCCCCTTTTCCTGCACAGTACACAGCACCCTTTCATTATAAAGCCCCCTTCCGCATCCTCTGGACACCCAGGAGACCACCAGTCTCCTGGAACAGCATTGCCAGCATACTCTAAAGTATAGAAAATATCACTGTCAGCCCCTTCTACACACCTCCTGTGTCACTCTCATTGCAAATCAAAGCTTCCATATACCTCAATTAGCGCTATTACTCATGGACACGGTCATGTGCCTCTCCTCTGCTTTTTCATTGATGGTCTCCTCCTCCAATCAAAAGCTACACTCAAGGAGGAGGTGGAGTGGGAGGAGGAGAATGAGAACGAGCGTCCTTACTTGAGGTATTAGAGCACAGGTGTAAAACACAAAGGCCCTCCAGGCCATTTCATGTGCCCCTCGCACCTCCCCTGCAGCTGCAGGAGAGCTCCAACCCTCCTCTGGTCCTCCTCCAGACCCTTACTTTCTGCTTTCAAGCAATGCATCCATCTTCTTCCCAGCAGCAGCATATATAAAGGGGGGTGCACTGTGATGTAAGGGAGAGTGAGGGACTGAACTTCTGATGGTGGGGTGGCTCTTGACATCTAATGTAAGGGGAGGAGATGCACTGGACATCTAATCTTACAGATACAACTGGCCCTTTTGAAGACAATCATAATGCTGGTGCGGCCACAATGAAATTGAGTTTGACACCCCTGGATTAGAGGCTTCTATTAATATTGAGAGGGACACAGGAGGAGCGTTTTATGAGAAAGGGCTGATAGTAATGTTTTCTACAGTTATTAAAGTATGGCATCGCTGTCCCAGGGCCAGGAAAGGTTGGTCGGCCTGACACCCTCTCAGTGGGTGGAACCCGATGGGGACCATCCAATCCCCGCCTCCCTGTTGGTAAAAAAAAACAGATATTGGCATATAACAAGTGCATGTTATACGCTGATAAATACGGTAAATCAAAAAAATTCAATAAAGAACATTTAAAGTATTCCATATTTAAAGCGGAAGTAAACCCATCCATAAAACAGTTTAATTTCTGTCACGTCCCAGAAATGTAACACTCCAATTGTTTGTGCTTTCAACCAAACTGTCAAACCATCTATTGGTTTAATAACTGATCACATGCGCAGCATCATGGCAGTTGTAGATTAAACAGAGGCAAAGATGGCTGCAAACGATAGGGGGGTTTTACTTATACTTTAACTAAAGATACTCCTTGTTTAACGACTTACCTCTTTAAGGACCACTCAGACTTACGACCCGCTCTTCCCACCCTAATGAACCGATATACATCATTGTATTATACAGTACAGTACAGAATTTTTGTTTGTGTTATGTACTTATGCAAATTAAAACAACATTATTGAGCTGGAGTTTTGTGTTTAGACCTTTTTTCACAGTACAGTGCAGTAGTTAAGAATGCTTAAAATATTGATTACCGTATTTATCGCGGTATAACGTGCTCCCGCGTATACCGCGCACCCTTAAAGTTGCCCCGAATCCTGTGGAAAAAAGTTTTTTTTGTACTTACAGTTTTGGTGTCTTGCGCAGCGTCCATCGGCGGCCTCGTCGGATCCGGCGTCCTTCTGCGGCTTCGGGTGTCCTCTTCGTCGGGTCCGGCGTCCTTCTGCGGCTTCGGGTGTCCTCTTTGTCGGGTCCGGCGTCCATCTGCGGCTTCGGGTGTCCTCCTCGTTGGGTCCGGCGTCCTTCTGCGGCGTCCTCGCGTCCTCCCCGCTCGTTTCCCGCGCCGAGTTTGAATACTGCGCCGACATATACAGATCGCAGTACACTCGTGTATTGTCGGCAATGCTCGGCAACTCTCGCGCTGACGTCCTGTACGTCCAGGACGCGAGCGCGGAAGGAGCCGAGACTGCCCGACTATACCCGAGTGTACTGCGCTCGGTATATGTCGGCGCAGTATTCAAAACTCGGCGCGGGAAAGCGGGTATCGGCGTATACCGCGCACCCACGATTTTGCCCTGATTTTCAGGGCAAAAAAGTGCGCGGTATACGCCGATAAATATGGTACTTGTGGCTCCTTGTTTAACGACCAATTCATTTAACGACCTGGTCATTGAAATGGAACCTGGTTGTTAACTGAGGAGAGCCTGTAATGTGTTAAACTGTATGTTCTGTTATAAAAAAAAAAAAAAAAAAAGCAATAACATAGTTTTAAAACTAGCCCTGTTGCATACAATCTAATGACAACTTAATATTTTTTATTTGGTTATTTTTATAATGATATCTGAATTAATTTGGTGTAAATAATTATTAAAAAAAAAAAAAAAACACAAATCCAAAACGAATCAAAGTAAACATTTTATATAAGAAAAAAAACGTAATTTTTTTTAAAATTATGAATACTAATTTAAAAAATATATGTTTTAATATTACTTATGCATATATATTTGTTTTACTGTTTTAGAAATAAAATGTTTACTCATTTACTTAAATAAATATAAATATAAACCTTCTTGCCTTATGCATTCTGCATTGGCATTGCTCTTTTAAGAGTAAAAAAAAAAAAATACACACGCGCGCACGCACACACACACACACACACACACACACACACACACAATGTCATCAGGGTGGGAGGGATGAACCATTCCTGGAACAGCTGAAAAAAAAAAAAAAAAAAAAAAAAAAAAAGCTCTGGCTGTTTCAAGATCCCCCATTAGAAAATGTGCGTGATTTGTGGCCAATGCTTCAGGGATGTAAAAAACTGAAGGGGTAGCTATGGAGATAGAGAGAGCATTGCTGGCTGCTTCCTTTGACAGGTGTTGAGTAGGAAAAGTCTGAAACAAGCATGTATGCCAAAGGGAAAGGATCCACTGTCCCCTCTGATAGCCAGGCAAGGGAAAAGTAAGTGCAAATCCATTGTAATGTTCACTGCATATACCTCTCTGCTTTATTTCTATGCTCCTTGCAAGAAAGATGAATGGGAGCTTACAAATAAAGTGCAGGGGGATGGAGGTGAGGGGGCTCTAGATAAGCCATGTATGCTCCTCATGCTCTGGTAATGCTTGTCCTACCCTGGACACAGGGATCTAGATGTCAGTGCTGTAACTTTTTTTTTTTTTTTTATCCCATGCTGGGAGAAGGTTACAACTTACTGCTACTGTCCCACATGTCCCTGTAGAGAGGAAACAAAGTAGCATGTGAATGTGTTTGTCACCCTGGGAGATGTGTGCCTTGCCTTATTGTTATTATCACGGGATCCTCAGTACAGGAGGAGGACTGGTGCTTTGTTGATGGAACATGATTGCTCCAAGTGATCTTTTTCAGTGCATGAGATGTATCTGGGCTCCGTTATCATTGTGTATGTGATGTGAACTCTCTATAGATGTGTTTCCTGGGAGTGCGGTGCTTTGTTGTACACTTCAGTGCAGGCAACTTTCTTCACCTAAAGACAACATTCCCATCTTCCAGCATATTTAGTTCTAAGTAAAACAGCTGTGCTAGATAATACATTTTATTGCAGTTTTCTAATAATCCAATGACCACGTACTTTACGTTACTTTACTTTGTTTTGTACATGTCTCTTCCTCATCTTAGTGCCAAGGTATTCATCATCATTATTATTATTACTATTATGATTAGCAGCTATCTAATCACATTGTCGTATAGCATCTGTAATGCAAAAAAAAGTTTTAAATAGAATGTAAAGTTTATTTAAGCAAGCTGGCAATTTACAGGGCTACCTTTTAGTGTTTATATTATTCATCTTATAAAATCCATTGCTTGTATGCAAATGAACGTGAACGTGTCCATTTCTTTGTTAGAGAGAATGCATCTATTTGAATGATAATGAAGTCGAATTGCTGATTTCATTATTTCAAATTTCCCTCCTGATTTTTGTTTCTTTTCATTGGATGATACTATGCCAAGTTCACCTACCTATTGGAGATATTGTATTAGGGTAGGCTGCCTTAAGGTTTTTAAAATCAAAAAGCTTTAAACTGCCCAACTCTTCTTGTCTGTTAAAGTTGATGTCTTCCACTTTGCAACAGGATGCTTCTCCCACCCCCAAACTACTTTCTAGCACTTATAGCACAGTGAGGGATGCTCTCAGAGCCAGCTGTAACAATGACCTGCTAAACTATTGTACTGTTCAGTCCTTTAGCTGCTTTATTTCCATGTATAGAACCCAGAACTCTTTAAAAGACATTGATCCATCAGTGTTTAATATGTTTACTTAATCTCCTAGTGTAAGCTTGGCTGTATACTTGGATTTACTACACTATTGCAGCCGTGGGGTTATCTCAAGAGAGAATTAAATGAAATTATTATTTCATTGTATCTGTGATGAGCATCGTGTTCTTTTTAAATACAGTTTCAAGTTTTTAACTCTTAGTGGATTTTGGTACTGCATATTCGTTTTAATTGTAAGTCTTCGCTTAACCTAGACTGATAACTTTGTAAGTTCTGTTTAGTTATATGCTTTAACCACCTACAGCTTGGCCATTAAAGTGGGTGATGATTTATATATAGTAAAAAGTTTGATCCAATGTTTCATTCTTGTTGAACTTTGTTGCTTGTCCACTCTGTCAAAAAATTTGTATTGTGTGGTAGTGTATTTGTCATTAATATTTACACATATATTATCTGGTCCTCTATAGTCAAGTGATGGATCCTGTTTATTTCCATACACCTGGCTTGGGGATGACCACTATGATAGTTACATAGTTAGTCAGGTTGAAAAAAGACACAAGTCCATCCAGTTCAACCACAAAAAAAATAAACAAACAAAATAAAAAACACAGTACAATCCCATACACCCAACTCCATACCCACAGTTGATCCAGAGGAAGGAAAAAAAACAGCTACACCTATTTGTCTTACCCTGTTGGTTTGCCTGTTATTCAGATAGGCTTGTGCAGTTTTTATCAACTCTCAGTGCAATGCATAGTTTGTATTTACAGAACTCCTCCAACGACTGCTTGTAAGTACAAGCAGCTTTAGGATTCTAATACAAGACAGATATTATTTTAATGTATGTATTGATCAATAGAGTAATTATTTATGCAGTAAAATAATTATCATTGCTGAGACACAAACTGACCGTACAGAAGTAGAACCATGGTTCATTCAAAGAATAGATCGGTGCTCCCCCAGAGTTTGTACTTCTCACTGCACACTTGCATCATCTTTTCTTTATCATTGATTCAGTGGTGATATCTTTATTGTTTGTAAGCCGAAAAAGATAGTTTCCTATTCTATGGAAAAGGGGAATGATCTTTACACAAAAAACTGAATTTATTTTAACATACCTGAAAATCTCTGCAGGCTATGTCTTGGACTTTTTATCACTTCTTTCCATACCTCCATGCTACCCAGTTATCATAACCAATGATCAGGTTAGTGATTTGGTAGCATATAGTTTGGTGGTTCAATGAATGTAAGTAACAACAATGAGAGGTAACTTAAACTAAGAAAGTTGAACTGCTCCGTCTCTTCATCACTAAACTGTGAGCGAACTGTTAAGGGATTGTACACTGTATCCTGTACACTTGCATCATTGCTTACACTACTCTATAAATGTCTATGCAGTGATCCAACGTTTGCTGTATAGTTGTCTTTCCATTTAGAGCTTGTTTACTTGAAAAGGCTTCATTTTGTAGTTCATTTTTTTATTAAACTGATAATTTAAAATCATTTTTTTGTAAGAATCCTGTGTGTACATGCTAAGGCATGCTATCATGTCACTTATCCAATCTCCAGTTGGGATAGAGGGAGCAGAATCTTTGTCATGGTGGCTTGCAGTGAATGCTATGTCTTTATATAGTGTCACTTCCCCCATCTCCACTTGGCACACTGAGAGGCAGGGAATTAGTCATGGTGGCTAACGTTGAATAATGAGCAGCACAACAGAGAGTACACCTCCTCATATACCATCCCTATTGTAGGGACAGATGCAGGGGATAAAATACAGAGCTGTAACATGTAAACATAGGACTAGGTCATCTATGTGCTGACCAGTTCTGAAGTTCATGTTATGTAATGCATATATTATGTATTGCATTAACCAATGCACCTATGCTTTTTTTTTTTTTTTTTTTTTACAAAGCAGCTCAACAAAATACACAGTAGTATGTAGTACTAGGCGCTGCAGTGCAGTCTTAGTGCTGTTGGGTGCTATTAAAAATATATGGCGCCCCAACACACTAACACATGTAATGCACATCTCCATGCATTGCAATAATGCATCACATAAGTGTGAAGGGGCCCTAAGGCCTTTCCTCTTCAAAAGGGATGCAAACACTGCAGCTTTTCTCAATGGAACACTGACTTTGCCAAGGTGAAGGCTGGTCCCGTATAAATCAGTTTGAAAAGAAAAATCTGCACTTTCTTAAAAACAGAGAAAGGCAGAAATCTGTAGAAAAGCTTGCTAAAAGGCATTGCAATGTATATGGTTCACCTAGAGGGGTTTTTAGTTTTTCTCAACAAAGCTGGGGTTACACTTTAAATTAATGACTACATGACTATTCCATTCAATTCATGATGCATAATCATAGATATGATTTTTTTCTGCAGACATTATCTAACAAGGGTAGAATTTATTTATGTTTTATTTATTGGGGCAGTTGTTAATATTTAGTTTAGTGCTTCCACTGCATTTACTGAACCCTTTCAGTTACATACTTTCCATTCTATGGTTAGAATGGAAGGTGCCCAACCTTTTGAAGAGCGAGGGCCACTTAAGCAACTTGGTAACCAGTCGTGGGCCACAATGAGTGGAGCAAGCAGATGACAGGTCACGGCTACTCTATAGGCCCTCCGATCCGCCCAATTAAATGGGGACAAATTCCCTTCTGTTTTTCGGTTTGGAGGTAGGCAGGTGTAAACAGACATCTGTCGCTCTATAGAGGTGAATTGAGGGTCCCATTTGGTCGGGCTGATAATGTGAAAAGGGTCCAAGACTGCTTTCACACTGATGTGCTGCGGGTTACCTACACTGCAGGTGCAGCGTAGTGCACCTGTGTCTATCCTGCGGGTTAGTTGAACTTTGCCATAGACTCCACTTGTGGCAAAAGCCGGCGCTGTAGAGGAAGCATCGGCTCATGGGGCTCTGCTCTGCAGCCGCTTTCTTCCTCTACCACTAGCTTCATGCACAACACTGATGTTGTGGTATGGCGGGTCGGCAACCTGCGATCTGGGCTTGCCAACCCACCATTCCAGAGCAGGAGGTCGCGGGCCACATCAGAGGGCTCCGCGGGCCACTGGTTGGTCACCCCTGAGTTAAAGTAAACCTCTATCCTATTTTACCTTTTAAAAATCCTGCCTAAGAGCAGGCACCAAAATATGCCCTATATTACCCCTATTAGCAAACATGCTTTTCTGTGACCCACTATGACTTAGATTCACATTAATACTTTATTACTAGGGCATGACTTTTCCTGACTTTATGACTTCCCTGACTTCCCCTATGGCTAAAAGTCCTGCTTACTGCTATTATTCTTCTAAATATACTGCATCCACGATCACTCTTATTAAACAGGAAAATTCGGCAAAAATCATGTCCTAGTAACATCCGATTGGGGCACAGTGGGGTCTTTCCTGGTTAACAAATGTAATAGCAGAGATCCTGTGAAATAAGATTACAGTGATGCCGATCAGATGAGGAGACTGCAGAAAAATACTATTATTAGCAGTCTGGAAGGCAGAATAGATGTAGAGCACTTTATTAACAAAATCAGGCATCCATAATAAACTTGCAGGCTTCTGAGTATGTCAAAACAGGAACAGGAACTAACTTGTACAGAGCATAGAAAGTATTCTACATGTAATACTGGTAAATAGTGACATCTACAGGCCAATATAATGTGACCCAGAATCGACAGCTGAGTTTTTCCACTAGAGTATTTACACATTTTCTGTTTCGTCCTGCAGATTCAATGCAGTTTAGAACAATTTTAATGTACTTGTTGTGACAATCCAGAGTTGGGCTTTATACAGTTATCAAATGTAAAAATATAAGTGAATGTTCTGAGGAAACAGCAACTTGCACAAAAAGGTAACACACCAACCTTACACAAAAAATATCAAAACATGCAAGTGAATTAAATAAATACACAAATATAATTAATAAATCTGAAACTATGAAGTGACATCAATTATTAAATCATTAAAGTGCATCAATCAGTAAAGGTGTACTGATATATACAAAAACCATTTAGTGTGCAAACATAGGAATCCTAAAGTTCTGGTGCTCAATAAATGTCCAACAAGTCATAAAGTCCCCAAATCCACATCAACAAATCTTCCTGAGGTAGGCTAGGTTCACACTGGTGCGATTCAGAAACCAGTGCGATTCCTTTGCGGGTTTGTTGCATCTAACTCGCAGGCAGGTCACACTGCTCTCTGAAAACTGCTGCAGGTGCCAATAGAAAGTTAATGACACTCCAAAATCAGTTTGCAGAATGCAATTCAAACCGTAGAATCCAGTGCGGACCAAAACAAGGGTCCTGCACCATTTTGGCGCAAATGCGATTTCAGCCATACAAATTTGTATGGCTGAATTTGCATCGCACACACATGGCATGTGATGTGGACAGCGATGCAGTGCGAATCACATGCAATGTCTGGCATTGCATAAGGCTGGGTTCACACTACTACACTACTTTCATCCTACTTTGCTTTGTGTTCAATGTTTCCCTATGAGAGCGTCTTGTAGCGTCCTACACAAGTCCGTCCGACTTTGAAAATGCTCCCTGTACTACTTTTGGTCCTACATTGATCCTACTTCAGGCCCATTGAATATCATTGAAGTCGGACCAAAGTAGTATTCTGTTCATGAAAGTAGGATGGATGTAGGACCAATGTAGGATAAATGTAGGACCAATGTAGCAGAGCAAAGTAGGATGAAAGTAGTGTAGTAGTGTGAACCCAGCCTTAGTGTGAACCCAGCTGTACTCTACAATAATCTCCACCTCCACTCCATCACCAGAAGTGCAGTAATCCTCCACCTCTATGCACTGACTGGACAGCTAATGCACATTAGCCTGTAACCACAGCCTTTACTGCACTTCTGTTGATGGAGTGGAGGTGTTTCTTACACAGGGGACATCATTATAGTGTACCTTAGGAAGATTTGTTGATCTGTATACATATGTCCTCCAAATATCACTATATACCATGCAGCATACAAAACTAAGCACCCAGCAGTGGAAAATAAGCAAGTTTGGCAAGTACTCCTTATATAAAAGCTATACTAAGAGAAGTATGGGGAATTACATAGCTGATCTTTCTAAAAGAAGCCTCGTACACACGATCGGATATCTGATGGAATCTAGTCCAATGGATTTTTTTGTCGGATATCCGATGAAGCTGACTTTTATGAGTCTTGCCTACACACCATCGGTCAAAAATCCGACCGTGCCAAAACGCGGTGACGTAAAACACTACGACGTGCTGAGAAAAATGAAGTTCAATGCTTCCGAGCATGCGTCGACTTGATTCTGAGCATGCATGGATTTTTGACCGATGGACTTCCACACAGACGATCGTTTTTTTCTATCGTTTTGCTATCCATAGGAAAAGTTCTATTTTTTTTCACCGATGGAAAACAAACCGATGTTGCCCACACACGATTGGTTTGTCCGATGAAAACAGTCTATCGGTCCGTTTTCATCGGACAAACCGATCGTGTGTATAGGGCTAAGGTGGATGGAGAAATCAACACCATCGGGATACCCACTGCTTACAAGATACACTGATCATTTATAAAGTGAATAAATAGAATTCAAAACACAAGATACACTTAACAGTGGCTGAAGCCAAAATTTTCCAACATGTCCTTTCAACAGAATTCTTTAAACAATCGATTTATGCCGAGAAGAGGAGCTAACACACTGATCAAAGTTCTGCTAGTCCCCAAATCGATCAGTGTATCGAAAGCTTAACAATGGTAATTGCTTTGTCTGTCTCTTGCTTCTTTACTTTTTAAATCACTGACCAGGATCAGATGGTTAGAGTGCGGTCAGAACTCTCAATTGCATCCCTATTCCAGGCCAACACCTGTGATTTTTGTGGATTAAATGGTATTATTAATTTGAACACATTATAGAATTAGCACAAAAAAAATGTTACAAAATGTTACACTTCTGGATTGATACATAATCTAGAGCTGGGAGATTCTCTGTAGTTTTTACAGAGCAGTGTGGATAGCAGTTTAAGATTAACACATCACTCACAATTTAAATTAAGTAGAAAAATAAATAATAATAATAATAATAATAATAATAATAGTCCATGATAGTCATATCCCTGAACACTATTTGACAATGACAAACCCTGTATTATAAAAAATATACTTTGAGTAAAGTGACCACTGGATGGCACTGTTTATAAAAACAAAAATCTATACAAAGCAAGCTGTGCTTAGCAGGTAGAAACTTCTATGTATTATTTTAAGTGATGACTTTGTATTTATCCTTTATTCTTAACACAATTGAGAATATGTATTTAAAAAAATGACTGCTGACAAATGTCCAGACAATGAGTAGTATCTGATTATTTTTTTCGTTATGTGTGCAATTTGTGTGGTGTTTTATCCTGGTGATAACTGTTAGCTCTAAGCTTTAAGACTCCACTCTACAAAGAAAAAATAGGTAATATTTCCGTAATTCCTGTCCTCTGGCCAGGTCTTTGATGAAGATATTATAAAGACACCTATACACTTATTGGGAAGATTGTATCTTACTTCCTGTCCATGTGTCACCAGGACCTCTGTTTAATCTGCAGGATTTAATCCCAAACCCATCACCTGGTCCCCCCTGGTCAGCCCCCCTTACTGACCAGGGCATTTTTAGCCATACGGCACTGCGTTATTTTAACTTACAATTGCGCAGTCTTACGACACTGTGCCCAAAAAAAAATGTATGTCCTTTTTTTCCCCACAACTATAGCTTTCTTTTGGTGGTTTTTTATCACCTCTGCGGTTTTTATTTTTTGTGCTATAAACAAAAAAAATGACTGACAAATTTAAAAAAATATATATTTTTTACTATCTGCTCTAAAAAACATCCAATGAGAAAATGTAAAAAATCAAATTTCTTCATCAATTTAAGCCAATATATATATACTGCTACATACAGTATTATTGGTAAACAAAAAAAAACAATAAGCATATATTGATAAGTTTGCACAAAAGTTATAGCATCTTTAATTTTTTTTTCTTAGGAATGGCAGCGATCAGCAACTTATAGCAGGACTGTGATATTACGGCGGACAAATCGGACACCTAACTGATACTTTTGACACTTTTTTGGGGACCAGTGACATCATTACAGTGATCAGTGCTAAAAATATGCACTGTCACTGTACTAACACTGGCAGGGAAGGGGTTAACATCAGGGGTGATCAAACTGTGTATCTAGCTAATGTTTCAGTGTAGTAAGGGAGGTGCTTTTACTTGTGGAAGACAAATGTTGTCGGAAATTACGAATGTCAAGAACGCGGTGACGTACAACACTACGACGAGCCGAGAAAAATGAAGTTCAATGATTCTGAGCATGCGTAGGATTTTTCTGCGTCGTAATTGCATACAGACAATCAGAATTCCCGAAAAGAATGTTTGCTGTCGGAAAAAATTGAGAACCAGCTGTCAATTTTTTCTTGTCCGATGGAGCCTACACACGGTCGGAATTTCCAACAAAAAGCTCACATCGAACATCGAAAAGGGACGATAAGAGCCTTTCTTTAAACTTTGAAACCAATTATGATTACCCAAAAAGAGAATTTACCTTAACTTTTATAAAAACATTATTTAACAAACTTTGTGACGTTATCATTCAACCAAAATACAGAAAGTGCAAAACCATGGCACCAACATTTCTAGTCACTGACTAAATTCATGAATTCATAAATGATGGCAGTAAATAGCTCTAAATAATACGTTGTACCTACCTATTATTTTATGCTAGCAAAAGTATGCCTGCTTAGGCAACAGGGAATGGAAACTATTGTATGGCAAATCAGATACAGGAGAAATGACTGGGTACAAACTGTACAGAAGAGTGCCACCCACACAACACTATACAAATAAACTCACTTTTTACTTCATGTGATAAAGTCTCAGGTCATTCCCTATTTAACACTATTATGACTGAATGAAATTATTTTAATAAAAACATTCCCACTGTCCGCTTTAGATTGTGGCTTCTTTTTGATCATATACTGTTTTCTTGCATTAATAAGTCACAAATTACAGATTCTAATTGGTCTTGAGTGAAGTATAGAGTTTTAAAAAAAATAAACATTCACATTCACCTCTATGTGATGCTACGGTTATCCCTCGTTGGCTCTAAGGCCTCGTACACACGACCGTGTTTTCTCGGCAAAAAACAGCAAGAAAACTGCTGGCAGAGCTTTCTTGCCGAGAACACCGTTCGTGTGTACGAGGCTTTCAGGTTTCTCGTTGGGAAATCTGGCTAGAATCTCAACGAGAAAAAAAAAGAACCTGCGCTCTATTTTCTCGTTGAGATTCTTGTCGGCCTGTTTCCCGACGAGAAACCCGAGAGTGTGTATACTTACCTGTCGCCTTGGAAACCCGCGCATGCTCGAAATGACTTTGACGCACGCGCGGTAGCTTCCACGGCATAGGTAGGGTGAAGCAAGATGGCGGAGTCGGCATCGAATGTGACGAGCGCATGCTCGTCGTACGCGATGACGTCACCGCGTTCTTGCCTTTCAAGAGAACCGCGGTTCTTTTGAAAAGTTCAGTGTGTACACTCGGGCAGCAAGAGATTATTTTCAAGAATATTGTCGGGAAAAAATAACGTTTTTTTTCCTGACGAGATTCTTGCCCGTATGTACGAGGCCTAAGACTGAGAACTGAGAGATCACATGACCGCTGAGCACTTAGTTCTCAGTTGGCTCAGAGCAAAGAGCAGTGCCTGCCAAATCAACGCTCTCTGCTCTGTCCTTCCTGTGCTCACTATAGTGGCAGGCAGTAGAGGGGGGCAGGTGTTGCTTGCTCCAGACTCAGAGGTGGAGCCAGCTGTCAATCAGGTAGCCAGATGGATTCTGACAATATTGTCAGGATCATTCCAGAGCCTGGTGTGGCTTTATGCTAGATAGTGGGCAATAGTATAGTATGTACACTCCCGTAACCCACAAGAGAAGTAGGGATAAAAAATCTTTGGCTGTACTTCTTCTTTAAGTTATATAATATCTGATTGGTACAAATCATTTGCCCTATTTGCATATAAATTCAAGCGATTTGCATATGACTGTTATCATACTTGTGTAACCTGCAAAATAGTACCCTGACCACAGAGCTGCCAAGGGCAGTTGTGTTGTGTGTTGATCAAGGTTTTTCACTCATTGGGATATACAGTACGAGTGGCAATTCATCTTTATTGTAGGGCAGTCAGAATCTTTCAGGAACCATTTGCTAGTCTCTTTGGTTGTGTACTGCTCATCACTGGATTCAGGGGCTAGAGTGCACATAAAACTTCATTTAAATGGTTCAACAAGTGTTTCAAAAAATACTTTAGTAGATGCAAGTTTTCTGTGTCTGATTGAGCCTGAAACATGCTGCTAAGCCACATAAAGTAAATCCCCATGGCCATCTTTTTGAAGAACTATATTGTGGCCAATATGTTGGTTAATTTTTATGAGGATTCTGTTTGAGCTGAGTTTCTTTCATCAGAATATGACCTGACCTGAGCTATGTCAGCTTCACACACAGGCATTATTATGCACAGAAGTCTACAACATGTGTTCAGATGATTTCTACTCATGCGTTTCTTTCCTAAAGGAGACTCTGTCACTATGTAATAAAAGTAAAAAAGAAAAAGAAAAAAAAAAAGATACGTACAAAAGAAGTCTTTATATACTTAGCTTGACTGTGCCACTGTTCTCCACCACATCCAAGAGATACCACTGCCGTAAGAACCTTCACATCTACCAAGTCTGGAAGTCTTGGATGCCTGGTCCCCTGCTGTCTGTGTTCGCTCCCACAATGGCAGTACAGCAGTTTGGGCAGTGACGGGTATTAAAATACTTATTTTTTAATGCAGCTTTTTTATATTTTTAAATGTGATAATAGAGTTGCTTTAAAGTGTAATTCTCAGCAACTTTACAAGTTTACATCAATAAATTCCTATGTCATAACCTCTGCATTAATACCTTTTTTTTAAAAAAGCAGTTCTTAAACCCCAGTCAAGTGTTTTTTTTTCCTTGGTGGAGACAATATAATTTTTCTTAAAAGGGTTGTAAAGGTACAATTTGTTTTCCTAAATAGCTGCCTTTACCTTAGTGCAGTCCTCCCTCCTTCCCTTACCTCATCCTTCCATTTTGCTTTTAAATGTCCTTATTTCTTCTGAGAAATCCTCACTTCCTGTTCTTCTGTCTGTAACTCCACACAGTAATGCAAGGCTTTCTCCCTGGTGTTGAGTGTCGTGCTCGCCCCCTCTCTTGGACTACAGGAGAGTCAGGACGCTGTCTACGTTGCAGACAGCTATGTTTTAGTGGAAGTCCTGACACTCCTGTAGTCCAAGGGAGGGGGCGAGCACGACACTCCACACCAGGGAGAAAGCCTCGCATTACTGTGTGGAGTTAGGCCGCGTACACACGATCGGTCAAAACTGATGAAAACGGTATGAAGGACCTTTTCATCGGTCCAAACTGATCGTGTGTGGGCCCCATCGGTCAGTTAACCTTCGGTCAAAAAAATGAGAACTTGCTTTAAAATTGAACCGATAGACTGGTAACCGATAGGTCAAAACCGATCGTTAGTATGGAAAACCATCGGTTAAAAACCTGCGCATGCTCAGAATCAAGTCGATGCATGCTCGGAAGCATTGAACTTTGTTTTTTTCAGCACGTCGTTGTGTTTTACATCACCGCGTTCTGACACGATTGTTTTTTTAACTGATGGTGTGTACGCACGACAGACCATCAGTCAGCTTCATTGGATGGACTGATCGACAGAAAAACAGGAAGTGAGCATTTCTCAGAAGAAATAAGGACATTTAAAAGCAAAATGGAAGGATGAGGTAAGTGAAGGAGGACTGCACTAAGGTAAAAGAAGCTATTTAGGGAAAAAAATTGAACCTTTACAACCCCTTTAAGGCTGAAGCATTCCCTCAGTTTCCTCTCCCTCAGTAATTGCTCATACTGCATCATTATAATTTTGCAGCAAGTTACAATGTATTAGGCTGAAGTAGGTACTTTCTGATATTTGTGAACGGAGCTAAGAAAAGGAATGAACCTGACATACCTGCGTTCAGTTTTGAGGCAGGTTTGAAGAACATTACTGACGTTCGAGTGTTAAATCTGAACCCTACAGAAGTCAAGAGGGAGCCATTTGTTGGAAAATATTAAAGACCATTTTCTAGATTAATATAGAGGGGTTGGACAAAAATGTGGAAACACTACATGCTTTGCAGGTATGAAAGTTAAAACATGTTTAGTGTTGAAAACAGAAGTGATGTAACATTATTTTTCTTCCGCTGTGTGATGAGACGCCTAGCTAAAAGGTGGGAAGCCTCACTTTCTTCACTCACTGCGTCCACAGCTAGAAAGACAGAGTCATGCCAGAGCTTACTGAGTTTAAAATACGCCAAATTGTTGGTGCCCGCTTAGCTGATGCCTCTGTGACTGAAGTTGCCAATTTATCTGCGGTGTCGAGAGGCGCAGTATCAAAGGTTATGATGCAGTTTCTGGGAAAAAATGCCATCTGATAAGCATAAGCGCGGTCAACTGATCGAAAGAGAAAAAAGGACATTGTGCAGGATTGTGACCTGGAATAAAAAAACAACTGCTGCAAAAGTCACTGCAAAGTTCAACCTTATTGTTCCAAAGCCTGTGTCCATAAAAACTGTGCAGAGGGTACGCCATAAGCAAAACGCTCATGGACGAGCTGCAATTTCCAAACCTCTACTGACTGATATTAATGATCAGAACAGGACAGAGTGGTGGAACACCCATAAATTGTGGACTATTGATTAATGGAAGACTGTAATATGATCAAATTAATCGAGATTTACACTGTTCCCAACCACCGGACGTGTTTACACGTGGTGAAAACTGTGCCAAGCTTAAAAGCAGGACTGTCATGTGCTAACGGTAAAGCATGGTGGTAGCGCAGGCCCCATTATCACATTAGAAAGAAATGGAAATACTGCGCTGTCAAGATGATTCCAAACAAATACTAATGCTGCAACTTAAAATGTGAGATACACACAAAATGAACATAAATAAGAAAAAACAAGCTGCGCAAATATCATGAGTGTCGACCACTGAGTGGACAATCAATGATGAAGAAGATCTCCAAAGAGAATGTAGAACCCAATCTTAGTGAAATTCAATGAAAAATTAGTCCTCAAACATAAAATTGAGTCTCTGTGACAAAAATAAATGAAAAGTGATTCAAAGAGTGATCGTCTCTCTCAAGATGTGCTGCTCCTCTAGAGGAAACAAATGGTGTCAAAAACACCACGAAAGGTGACCAGATAGTAAAGAGGATCTTCCACCACAGTGATTATCAGCTTCTTACCAGATGAGAAGATCCCAATTAGAGATCTTCTGTGAGCCTGTGGCTATGAACCCAGCCTAAAGGTTTGTCTGGCAAGGATGTCTTCACCCCAAATCTCTCGGATCCTCTACCGCTCAGGACGATGTTGATCACACCCAAACAAGAGGAAAGGAAAAAAGGGCGCACATACCGTAATCCAATAATAGATTTAATAAAATATGAAAATTAATCAAGGACGAAGTCTACGAAGACGAAACGGCGTAGGGTAAAGCGGCGTGCTGACGCCACTGCGTTACACTGAGTCCCTGAGTGAACAGGCTGTGTTAGCCGGCCGGCTACAGAACTTTTTATACGCGATTTTATATCTACTCAAATGTGAGTGTGTTTTTAATTTTCATATTTTATTAAATCTATTATTGGATTACGCTATGTGCGCCCTTTTTTCCTTTCCTCTTGTTTGGGTGTGATCAACATCGTCCTGAGCGGTAGAGGATCCGAGAGATTTGGGGTGAAGACATCCTTGCCAGACAAACCTTTAGGTTGTCAAACCATGAGCATGCAGATGAAGTCTTGCACCTTCCCTGGGCGCCGCAGTCGCCGGACCGCAATATCATAGAACCACTATGGTCAAATTTGGAGAACAAGGTTCAGGCTCGTTATTTACCTCCAGCATCCCTGGGAGAACTGCAACAATTTTTGCACAAAGCGTGGTATCACATTCCATTATCCACCTTCCAAGGCTTTGTCAATTTGTCCATTTCCAGGAGAATTCAGGCCGTCTTGAACGCTAAAAGTGGTCCAACACCATATTAGGTAACAGTTTTGTTCTTTTACCTAGTGTTTCCATAATTTTGGCCAACCCCTGTACAAAGTATTGTCAAACAAATGTCTTGGGGGGCTGGGCACTGTCCTGGGGAGCATGTACCAAAGATTTTTTTTATTCTGCTTGTCGGAGAGCAGCAATTTTAATGATGCTTAAAGTAAAATTAGGGCCAATGCTTTTTTGGCCTTACTTCTCCTATGAATCACAGGAGTGCAGTTCATTCTGCCCTCCTGGGACCAGTTTTCAGCTGACAGCGGGCTAAAGTCAGATGTTGGCTGTTGTCACTCAACCAGTCCAGGAGCTGGATCAATCCTGGCTCTACAGTCAGAATCTATCCAGGAGCCTGGATCGCCAGCTAGCTCAGCCTCTCAGCGAGCCACTGGGAGATTGAGGCAGCCGCTCCGCCCCCTCCACAGCCCAGTGTTCTAGTGAGAGCTAGAGGGGCAGAGCAAAGAGCCGGTGACTGGCAGTCAGAGTCAGAGTCAGAGTAGAGGGGAGAACTGAGCTAAAAGCAGTGCTTGATCACTCAGTGTAGAGGCAGCTGGGGGGACAGATGCAGTCTGCTGTGCCTCCTGTGCCCCTCCATCCAGAGTGGGACACTCTAATACAGGAGGTGTTTTACAGACTAGATTTCCAGGTGAAAACAGAGAGAAAAAAAATTAAAAACAAATGTAAACACCACATCTAATGATTGTTAAGCTGCTATATATTATATTTTGAGTTTTGGGTTTATTACCACATTAAAGTTGAACATTAAAGTGGAACTACACTTCATCTGAGCACCACAAACCAAAAATGCTATTTAATTCGTCCATGTCTTCATGCTTTGTTTTGTTGAGAAATTACTTTGAAATACACCGCCTAGCATTTCTGGCCATGGCCATCTTGAGTAAGGGCAGATGATTCCTGTAGCACTTACATCCTGGAATCCATCTGCCCTTAGCAAAGGCATGCAAGCAGGAGAAGGTGTGCTTATCTGAGAAAGCCCCTCCTCCTCTATTGAAGACTCCTGGGATGTATGATATTATTTGCCTAGGCATGGGAAAATGCTAAATGTCTTTAACTGCTTGCCGACCAGCCACCGTTCTACAGCGGCAGGTCGGCTCTCCCACGCAAATCAGCGTAGCTGTTTGACGACTCATGTAGGCATGATAACGGGCGAGCGCACTGCAAGCTGCGGGAGCGTGCCCAAGGGTCGGGCGAACTCTATGTCTGCCAGTGATCCGCGATCGTGGTGTACAGAGGCAGAATTGGGATCTGCCTTTGTAAACAAGGCGGATCCCCATTCTGACAGGAGACATGAGAGAGATCTACTGTTCCCAGTGATCGGGAAAAGTGATCTCTGTCATGTCCCTGGCAGCCCATCCCCCCTAGGAAACACATTTAACCCCTTGATTGCCCCCTCTCCCTGCCAAAGACATTTATACAGTAACCAGTGGCTATTTATAGCTCTGATCGCTTTAGTCCCAAAGAAGTGTCAAAAGTATCCGATCTGTCCGCAATGTCGAAGTCCTGCTAAAAATCGCAAATCGGCGATATTACTAGTAAAAATAATAAAAACACCATAAATGTATCTCTATTTTGTAGACGCTATAACTTTTGTGCAAACCAATCAATATACGTTTATTGTGATTTTTTTTTATCAAAAATATGTAGAATATAGATCAGCTTAAACTGATGAATACATTTTTTTATGTTTTTTTTTTTATTTGGATGTGTATTATTGTAAAAAAAAAATATATACTGTATTTATCGGGGGGGGGGGGGGGAGCGCGCACCGCCGTATAGCGCGCACCCCCAACCTAGAAGGGAAATTTGAGGAAATTTGAGGAAAAAGAAAATACTTACAGTTTGAATGCCCCTCGTCGGTGTCTTAACCGGCGTCCATCGACGGCCTTGTCGTCCGTCTGCGGCCTCGGTGGTGTCCTCCCTGCTTCTCCCGCACTGTTTCTGAACCGATCCCCGCTTCCCGCCGACATATCCTGAGCGCAGTACACTTGGGCACGCTCGGCCACGCTCGTCTTCTCTCGCATAGGAGGCGGCACAGGGCATGACCGCGTGACTGCGAGGGGAGCCGAGCGTGGCCGAGTGTACCTGAGTGTACTGCGCTCGGTATATGTCGGCGGCAAGGTTCAAACACAGCGCGGGAAGCAGGTATCGGCGTATATCGCGCACCCACGATTCCCCCCTTATTTTAAAGGGGAAAAAAGTGCGCGGTATAAGCCGATAAATACGGTATACATACATACTTTTTTTTTATTTTTTTTATTGTCGCTCTTTATTTATAGCGCAAAAATAAATAAAACAAAACAGAGCTGATTAAATACCACCAAAAGAAAGCTCTATTTGTGGGGAAAAAAGGACGTCAATTTTGTTTGGGTACAGCGTTGCATGACAGCGCAATTGTGAGTTAAAGTGATGCAGTGCCGTATGGCAGAAAATGGCCTGGTCATTGAGCAGCCAAATCTTCCGGGGGTTAAGTGGTTAAATTACCAGCAATTGACAGCTTCAGCCAATTACTTATGTTTTCAAAGTGGCTGGGGATTCCTAGACACAGGTCTGGAAAAAGAGGTTAATGTGTGAATCTAGAGAAAAAAAAAAACATTTTGGAATTCGCCACCCCTAAATCTGGTATGAATTTTAAGAAGGACCCCACACATGCAAAAACAAAAAATAATGATGCCAGTATATGGCCTTATTTTAAAAGGGGTTTCTAGATTCCAATAAGTGCCCTACCTGCAGACCTCCACAACCACAGGGTCAGCTTTGTGGGAAAAAGGCCCTTAACAATGGAACAAGGTGCTTTACCCCCCCTGTAGAGGGCAAGTGGCATGGTTCAGAACTGGGGGCGCACACTTGTTACCCCCTTTCCTGGCCAGACAGGCTGATGGAAAGGTCTGCTGTGGATTTTTAAAAGGGACCCACACCCATGCTAGATGCTCTGTATATATAAAATAGACACATAATCTGGACTACAATAGATTTTTGTTTATTTTATTTAGAATTAGGCAAACGTGACTTCTGTATGTTTTGGTTGCAAACTGACAGATAGCCCGTTCACCTAAACAATAAAAAAAAACACAGTAGGATTGTGTTAAAGGCTAGAATTTCTATTCCAATACGCCTTAAGCCCTCCTTATATTTTCTACACTATGGGAGACAAATCATTTCTAACAAGGGATATTTTCTACACCTGAAGAGATTTTTTCCCCCCTGTGCACAAAACAAAACATATTACATACACATGGTATAAAACAGCAGGCTGGCAATGGGCCTACAGTCTGAACTGCAGGGGGTGCCATGTACCATTCGGAGCTAGTCATTTTACAGTTTATTTTTATATACACTGTGTGTGTGTGTGTCTGTATATACACAGGATATATATATATATATATATATATATATATATATATATATATATATATATATATATATATAAATATATATATATATATATATATATATATATATATATATATATATATATGTAGGATAGATAGATAGATAGATAGATAGATAGATAGATAGATAGATAGATAGATAGATAGATAGATAGATAGATAGATAGATAGATTACATACATAATACTAGTATAGTACATTTATGTTTTGTTTTTTCCCAGTAGAGCTTGGAACATGTGATTTTGTATACAGAAGCTACTGAATGTTCACTAAAATGAATCACAATAATTAATTTACAAATACATACACAATTTAATCAAATAACGAAATACATACGTAATAATAAAACAAATGTGTTAATAGCATATGTTTGATCCTAAATATAAGAACTGTCATAAGATGAAGTGCTCTATTGATGCAGACAAGTGTCTTGGTGGTAAGATTACCCACTTAGGCCCCGGACCATATTGCTGGTCAAAGACCAGAGCACTTTTTGCGATTCGGCACTGCGTCGCTTTAACTGACAATTGCGTGGTTGTGCTTTTTCCCCCCACAAATAGAGCTTTCTTTTGGTGGTATTTGATCACCTCTGCGGTTTTTAGTTTTTGCGCTATAAACAAAAATAGAGCGACAATTTTGAAAAAAAATTATATTTTTTACTTTTTACCATAATAAATATCCCCCAAAAATATATATACAAAAACATTTGTTTTCCTCAGTTTAGGTCGATACGTATTCTTCTACATATTTTTAGTTAAAAAAAAATCGTTATAAGCGTTTATTGATTGGTTTGCGCAAAAGTTATAGCGTTTCCAAAATAGGAAACACAGGACTGCATAATATACAGAGCTCTGGGTGCAGGGCTGCATAATACACAGAGCGCTGGGCTCAGGACTGCATAATACACAGAGTGCTGGGTACAGGACTGCATAATACACAGAGCACTGGGCTCAGGACTGCATAATACACAGAGCACTGGGTGCAGGGCTGCATAATACACACAGCGCTCTGCTCAGGACTGCATAATACACAGAGTGCTGGGTACAGGACTGCATAATACACAGAGCACTGGGCTCAGGACTGCATATTACACAGAGCACTGGGTGCAGGGCTGCATAATACACAGAGCGCTGGGCTCAGGACTGCATAACACACAGAGCGCTGTACACAAGACTGCATAATACATAGAGCGCTGGGCACAGGACTGCATAATACATAGAGCGCTGGGCACAGGACTGCATAAAACACAGAGCGCTGGGCACAGGACTGCATAATACACAGAGCGCTGGGCACAGGACTGCATAATACACAGAGCTCTGGGTGCAGGGCTGCATAATACACACAGCGCTCTGCTCAGGACTGCATAATACACAGAGTGCTGGGTACAGGGCTGCATAATACACAGAGCACTGGGCTCAAGACTGAATAATACACAGAGCACTGGGCACAGAACTGCATAATACACAGAGCGCTGAGCACAGACCTACATAACACACAGAGCGCTGTACACAAGACTGCATATAACACAGAGCACTTTGCACAGGACTGCATAATACACAGAGCATTGGGCACAGAACTACATAACAGACAGAGCGCTGTGCACAAGACTGTATAATACACAGAGCACTCGACAGAGGACTGCATAATACACAGAGCGCTGGGTACAGGACCGCATAATACACAGGAGGGTGTTAGGGATAGAGTACAAGGTTCAGAGGTTTGCTATGCACAGAGGACACTTCTGCCCCCACATCCATAGCTCACCTCACAGATTATCTCTGCAGCCACCTTAGCCCTTCCCCCACAACAGGTAAACTCTCCAACTCTCTATGCAGCTGCATCAACTCTGACCCTTTCTACTCCACTGCCCTCACCTGTGTACAAACAGAACCCCCCCCCCCCCATCTGCTCACCCACCAGTCTCAGCCCTCCACACAGTACATTTTTGATTATGCCTCTCCTCCACTGAACAGCAATGGCAGCAGAAGCAGCAGTGAGATCATCCAGCAGGGGGCGTCGGCATCTGAGACACCGGGTTGTTCCTCAGCCAGCATGGGATGCCCTGTCTACATCAGGGCCGTCTTTAATATGGTTTGGGCCCTGGGCAAACATTTTTTTGGGGCCCCCCTCCAGCTTATTTTGGGCCTGGCTGGTTCACGTGTATGTGTTTTGGCGGTCCTCATTTGTGCAGGTACAGCAGCCCATTGATTTGAATAGGCTGCCATGCCTTTGTTTCCTGCAGAAAACAGGTGCATTCAGCATTTTAAAAATACAGTTGCCTTGAAATCCATTCTGCTTTTGCACCATGCTACTTACCTGCAGTTCTTGCACACACAAACACACTGTGTTTTTAAAAGCGTGACCTAAACGTCTAAAAATGCAGCAAGTTTGACAGTGCGGGAACTGCAGATAAGTCACAGCAGACAGCAGAATGGACAGACAGTGCTGTATTTCAGTGCTTGATGGGCATAGGCGTGCCGTGTGCGCAGCCTATTACATGAGGCATGCGCTTTTCTTTGCAGGAAACGCAGGCATGGCGGCCCATTCAAATTAATGGGCTGCTGTGCTTGCGCAAATGTGGGCCGCCAAAACACATACATGTGAACCAGCCAGGCCCAAAATAAGCCCATCAAGCAGTTAAATACAGACAGTAATGCCATCTGCTCTGAGACCTTACTCAGCCTGGACTGCAGGTCTGGTCTGTGATTTAAATAGTTCCTCTATTTTACACATGGCATGGCGTCCCATGGTGCTAAAGCAGAATGGACAGACGGTGCTGTGACCCCATGCCATGCCATGTGTAAAATAGAGGAACTTTTTAAAACACTGACCAGACCTGCAGTGAATCATCAAATATTATAACGACTTTGGGCACACTCTACAGAAAACTTCTATTTACAATATAGATTAGCAAACAGTGACATACCTTGAGGAGCAGGACATGAAGAAGTCAGCCTCAGGAAGAGCAAACTGGGGATGTTATAAAATCACATTCTAATTCACTTTTATATACAAGCAGCACCCAGTGGCAGGAAGGGAGAAGTGCATGTCTAAAGGGAAGCCAGGGGTGCTGTACATTGTAAAACACTGGGAAGGGAAGCAGTACTGTCACTGGCTGCGTGCCGCTGATGATTTTCAGCCTGATTTGTGGGCAGCACAGGGGCTTAACGGGCGGCAGGGCCGCCATCATAAATTATGGGGCCACTTACACAGCTTCAGGCATGGGCCCCCTGTAGCAGAGAACCAGGATGGGGGGGGGTGCTGCCGCCTGAAATTGAGAAGCAGGGGGGGGGCTGCCGCAAATTTAGAAGCGGTGGGCCCTTTACAAAAAAAGAAACAAAGAAAGAAATAAAGAAAAATATATATAAAAAAAGGGGTGTAGCCATCCGGGGCCCTGGGGACCTCTGGGCCCTTTAATAAAAAGAAAAAAAGAAATAAAAAATATATATAAAACATATATTTTAAAAAGGGGGTTGCCATCTGGGGACCTCTGGGCCCTTTAATAATTTTTTTTTTAATAAAAATAAATTAAAAAAAAAAAGGGGGTTGCCATCCGGGACCTCTGGGCCCTTTAATAAAAAATAAAAATATATATATAAAAAAGAAACATTTATAAAAAAAAAGGGGGGGGGGGTTGCCATCCAGGGCCCTGGGGACCTCTGGGCCCTTTAATAAAAAAAATAAATAAAAAAATATATATAAACACAAATAAAAAAATAAACATTTATTAAGAAAAATAAAGAGTGTTTGCCACATGGGGCCCTGTTATTTTAATAATAAAAAAATATATATATATCAAAAAAAATAAAGAAAAAAAAATAATAAATAAATAAATATTAAAAAAGGGGGGTTGTCATCCGGGGTCCTGGGGAACTACGGGCCCCTGGGGACCCCCAGACCTCTAAAAAAAAATTGGCCCTTTAATAAAAAATAAAATAAAAAATATATTAAAAACAAATATTTTTTTTATTTAAAAATAAATAAAAAATTAGCGGTTTTACCCTCTGGGCCCCTGGGGGCCCCCGGGCCCCTGGGGACCCCTAAAAAAATGTGTCCCTTTAATAAAAAATAAAAATATATTATTTTTTTTTTTTATAAATAAAAAAAAAGGGGGGTTGCCATCTGGGGCCCTGGGGCCTCCGGGCCCCTGGGGGGTTGCTTTGGGCCCCCAACAGTGACAGGGCCCAGGGCACCTGCCCCATTTGCCCTGCGGTAAAGACGGCCCTGGTCTACATTATTCCAGCCCTGAATCCTGGGACAAACCTGGGGACAGACTTAGTCCGGGGACATTGTCCTCAGTCTGGGGACTATCCCTGGAAACTGGGGACATCTGGTCACCCTATCTTACTTCCTTTTGCATCTCCAAAACATAGAGAGAGAAAAAAAAGTTATCCGATAGGGTTTTAACCCCTTCCTACTTTTTTTACAGAAAAATCTTTTTTTTTTTTACGATACATTCACTATTGGGATCAGAAAGAAAATGTGTGATGTCTACTATTGGATGTTATTCATATATATTTAGGCACCAACCAATCTGTACCTAATTTTAGTGAACATTCAGTAGCATGTGTATGCTAAATCACATGTTCAAAGTTCTTCTGGGAAAGAACAATACACAAATGTACTGACGTTGTATTAAACAAGTTCTAGGAGAGTGGTGGGCAGTAACCAGTGATTCAGAAGTCAACAGACGTATTTATGTGAATTCTTTTCTTTGCTTTTTATGAGTCAGAAAAGAACCATGGTGAGAATAACCCTTGCGGGTGTGTTTTGTTTAACTCTTTTGTGGTCTGCAATTAGAAATAACTTAATACATGCAGCAAAAGTATGCAAATATTGCACCCATGTTAATAATACAAACTAAATTTACCAATAGAATTAATCATTTAACTGCAATATGACGAAAGGTGAAATCGGACTCATTGCTACATTGCAGTACCATCTTTTTTCATTTATTTTAAAATGATGTTGTTCATCTGTAAGTATTCCCGTGTGTGTATAGAGCCTATATGAGGTTTTAGAATGTGTTTTTGACTGATGCACATTATAAAACTGCATTTATACAGTAAATGCCAATGACTTTTAATTAAACCCAAGAACAAAAATGTAAAATAATGCAGCCTACTACTTCTTATGCCGCATACACACGATCATTTTTCGGCATGAAAAAAACGTTGTTTTGCGCTATAAACAAAAAAAATACGTAAATTTTGAAAAAAAAAATTTTTTTTTACTTTTTGCTATAATAAATATCCCCCAAAAATATATAAAAAACATTTTTTTCCTCAGTTTAGGCCGATACGTATTCGTCTACATATTTTTCGTAAAAAAAAAAAATCACAATAAGAGTTTATTGATTGGTTTGCGCAAAAGTTATAGCGTTTACATAAAAGGGGAATGTTTTATGGCATTTTTCTTAATATTTTTTTTTACTAGTAATGGCGGCGATCAGCGATTTTTATCGGTACTGCGACATTATGGCGGACACTTCAGACACTTTTAAAAAATAAGACCAAAAGAATATTACCTGAGTTGATATATGTACTAGCATAAATGATCGAATGTCATAATTTGCTTCCAATCATACATTTGGATAATGTGGCTACTGTTTTGTTTGTTTAGTGTGCGACGCGTTAATTTACTTTTTTTCAAAGTGACCTTGTTTTCATTATACTACTTCCTGATTCTATTTCTAAAAGAAAGAATGCATAAAAAAAGAACCATGTGCAAACTGTATGTCAAGAGTAACAAGCAGGACTCACACTTAGCACTCAGACTCAATAAACTTAACTATTAACATAACCAATTGGCCTTAAAGAGAATGTAAACCCTCACATATACCCAATGATGTGAACAGCCTCAGATGATACACAGATGAAACAAATCTTCCTACATAAGTTTTACATGTATATCTGCTGTCTTCAGCTTTATATGCTGTTCACATCCTGTTCGATTTTTCTCTTCCTGTTCCAGCAGGGGAGTCTTGCCATACACTGTAAGACAGCTGATTGAAGGAAAGGTACACACCCCCTCTCCTTATAGGAGAGACTTGCAGAGCTGTGCTGGGAATTGACCAGCTGTCTGCTAATCTATTTATAGCACCCGCCCTGACACAAATTTCAGCCTGGTTGTATTATAGTTGACAGAGAACTTGTCAGAAGTTATTGTGCTGATAACGGAAGAACGGAAAAGGAGACAGCCACAGGAAATAGTGCTTTAAAGAGAGATAAAAAAAAATGCAGATATATGTGCCAAGCACAAATTTCATGAATCGGGTTTACATCCACTTTAAGCTAAAACAAAGATGTTTATACGAGAAACGATAAAGTCAAATAGAGACTTTAACCACTTCCCGCCCGGCCTATGGCCGATTTACGTCCGGGAAGTGGTTATGAAATCCTGACAGGACGTTCTAGAACGTCCTGCAGGATTTCATGCCGCGCGCGCCCGTGGGGGCGCGCATCGCGGCGATCGGTGATGCGGGGTGTCAGTCTGACACCCTGCATCTCCGATCTCGGTAAAGAGCCTCCGGCGGAGACTCTTTACCACGTGATCAGCCGTGTCCAACCACGGCTGATCACGATGTAAACAGGAAGAGCCGCCGATGGCTCTTCCTCACTCGCGTCTGACAGACGCGAGTAGAGGATAGCCGATCGGCGGCTCTCCTGACAGGGGGGGTTCGCGCTGATTGTTTATCAGCGCAGCCCCCCCTCGGATCGCCACACTGGACCACCAGGGATGCCCACCCTGGAGCACCAGGGTGGGCAAAAAAAAAAAAAAGCCAGAAAAAATAAAAAGTCTAAAAAATAAATAAAAAAAAAAACATAAAGAAAAAAGATGCCAGTCAGTGCCCACAAATGGGCACTGACTGGCAACAATCAGTGCTGCCACCCCAGTGTCCATCAGCGCCACCCCAGTGTCCATCAGCGCCACCCCAGTGTCCATCAGCGCCACCCCAGTGTCCATCAGCGCCACCCCAGTGTCCATCAGTGCCACCCCACAGTGCCCATCCATGCCCAGTGCCCACCTAGCAGTGCCCATCTGTGCCACCCATAAGTATCCATCAGTGCCGCCCATGAGTGCCCATCTGTGCCGCCTATGAGTGCCCAGTGCCGCCCATGAGTGCCCATCAGTGCCGCCTATGTGTGCCCATCAGTGCCGCCTATGTGTGCCCATCAGTGCCGCCTATGTGTGCCCATCAGTGCCGCCTATGTGTGCCCATCAGTGCCGCCTATGTGTGCCCATCAGTGTCGCATACCAGCGCCGCCAATCAGTGCCACCTCATCTGTGCCCGTCAGTACTACCTCATCGATGTCCATCAGTGCCATCTCATCGGTGCCCATTAGTGCCGCCATATCAGTGCCCGTAATTGAAAGAGAAAACTTATTTACAAAAAAATTAACAGAAAAAAATAAAAACTTTTTTTAGTTGTTGCGCAAAAAAAAAAATCGCAGAGGTGATCAAATACCACCAAAAGAAAGCTCTATTTGTGGGGAAAAAAGGACGCCAATTTTGTTTGGGTACAGTGTAGCATGACCGCGCAATTGCCATTCAAAGTGCGACAGTGCTGAAAGCTGAAAATTGGCTTGGGCGGGAAGCTGCGTAAGTACCTGGTATGGAAGTGGTTAAAGCCGCGTACACACGATCAGTCCATCCGATGAGAACAGGCCGATGGACCGTTTTCTGACTGATGGTCCGTCGCGCCTACACACCATCGGTTAAAAAACAGAACGCGGTGACGTAAAACACAACGACGTGCTGAAAAAAATGAAGTTCAATGCTTCCAAGCATGCGTCGACTTGATTCTGAACATGCATGGATTTTTAACCGATGGTACTAACGATAATTTTTTTCCCATCGGTTAGGAATCCATCGGTTAAATTTAAAGCAAGTTGGCTTTTTTTAACCGATGGTTAAATAACCTATGGGGCCCACACACGATCGGTTTTGACCAATGAAAATGGTCCATCAGACCGTTGTCCTCTGTTTAACCTATCGTGTGTATGAGGCCTTAATGTTATATGTATACAAAGGGATGATAGTGTGGCGGTACTACACGCAGTAGTAAGTGGCAAGTGTGTCCTATTACTGATAGGCAGCACACAAGTCGCCAGTCCAGAGACTATTAATCAAGATGGCAGACAACGGTGTTAGAGGGTGCATGGAACAGTGTATGATAATAATGTTTCTTGTGAGGGAAGACGGTAAAAAACGCGGCTATCTACATAAGATGAGATGTTTAGCCACCAGTGGTGTCTGGTGAAGTTTTAGGATACGGGGCGCCACACCCTGCCCTTCCTTTTTGGTTCCTCCCACTTCTCATTAGCCAAACCCCTTATAGAATCCACCCACTCCGTCCCCTGTATTCCACTTGCTTCCACCCATAGTGTCAGGAGTAAGGATGAGCTCCAGCGTGTTCGCATAGTACACGTGCAGAGCCCGCCAGGAAGACATTTCCCGATGCTTGGCTGCAGAGATCGGGAAATGTCTCCCTGGCTGTGATTAGCGCGGCGCCGTGCAGACTTCCTGGCGGTCTCTGCACGTGTACTATGCGAACACGCTGGAGCTCATCCTTAGTCAGGGGTATACAGCTCAGCCTCACAGATCAGGGTATACAGCTCAGCCTCACAGATTAGGGTATACAGCTCAGCCTCACAGATCAGGGTATACAGCTCAGCCTCACAGATCAGGGTATACAGCTCAGCCTCACAGATCAGGGTATATAGCTCAGCATTACAAATCAGGGTATATAGCTCAGCCTCACAGATCAAGTATAACAGCTCAGCCTCACAGATCAGGGTATACAGCTCAGCCTCACAGATTAGGGTATACAGCTCAGCCTCACAGATCAGGGTATACAGCTCAGCCTCACAGATCAGGGTATACAGCTCAGCCTTACAGATCAGGGTATACAGCTCAGCCTTACAGATCAGGGTATACAGCTCAGCCTCACAGATCAGGGTATATAGCTCAGCATTACAAATCAGGGTATATAGCTCAGCCTCACAGATCAAGTATAACAGCTCAGCCTCACAGATTCACAATTTGTGTATATCTGTAGTGTATACAGCTATATACACACATCTTTTTCCTTCCTGTATAGAGTCTCTCTATACAGGAAGCAGGGCTGGTGCAAGGTTTTCTGTCTACACAGGCAAAGGTACATTTTCCATGGAAGCTGGATACAGTACATAACAGGGGGCCACACTTGGTGTCATACATAGACTGTCTATGAAAATGGGGCTACACTGGGTTCCATATATCATCTAGGGGCCCTGATGCTGGTCACCTTTGGGACCATTGTTCAAATCCTGCCCCTTGTCTCCATAGACCAGTGTTTCTCAATTCCAGTCCTCAGGCCCCCCCAACAGGTCAGGTTTTCAGGATTTCCATTATTTTGCACAGGTGATTTGATCAGTTTCACTGCCTTAGTAATCACCACAGCCTTTTCATCTGAGGGAAATCCTGAAAACCTGACCTGTTGGGGGGGCCTGAGGACTGGAATTGAGAAACACTGCCATAGACAGACAAAAATAATTGTTTCTATTTCCATAGTGTAAGCGTGGGTTCACATTGATGCAATCTCAGAGATCACATGTGATGCGGACTCACACTGCACATGCAATTTCTGAGCAATGCGAGTTCAGCCATACAGTTGTATGGCTGAATTTGCATTAGATTCGCACAGAACAAGTGCAGGGACTTGTCTTTCCCCTCACTAGAATCGGATCGCATGGGTGTTCTCATCTATGTGATCTGATTCCTGTGCGAGTTCACAGTGCCCACTGTGATCTGTGAACAAAACTGGGGGTGATATTAACTTTGTTAACGACACTCGCAGCGGTTCGCACAAGGCAGTGTGAACTGCCTGCGGGAGAGGAGCGATGCGGGAACTGGCGCTGGAATCGCACTGGTTCCCGCATTGCATCAGTGTGAACCTAGGCTAAGGATAGGCAGTGAACACCAGGAGATCCTGTTATAAATGGGTCTCATGTACAGATGGCAGGTTAGTAATGGTGGGATAAGTGCCTTCCCTGTCCAATAAAGCATTCAATCTAATTTGGAGACAGGAAATGACACTAGTGAAGGAGTCATGGGTGATCTATAGTCAGGGCTATACATATAAAAACACATGCCTCAGTGTTCACCTGATGAACACTTCACAATCCTCCACCCTTCTCCTCACACTTCAGCCTCTGCAAAGCACCGCCAAAGCACACATTCCTTTATTTTTATTACTGCCCCATGTAACACCTGACTTTCCCTCAACCATGAGAGAGTTCACATTACACTACAATGGGAAACATGTGGAGAGCAGTGCCTCCTATCTATCCTCCCTCCCTCCCCCACCAATACATCAGCAATGTGAAAGGCAGACCTCTGGTCATGGGCGGCAACAGTCAGCAAAGACTAAATAAATAAATAAGGTAAGCCCATGTATTCACAGTGCCTGGCCAAGTAAAAAAACAACAAAAAAAAAGAGATCCATATATGTGCAGGACAGTGATAATGTGAGCTGTGCACTGTGCAGCTTCTACTGCTGACCATCATCCTCACAGTGTCCTGTGTGTGTGTGCCATGTGAGTGGAATCACCAAATCTTACAGCGTCCTGTCCTCAGCCCCCAGGTGAATCCTTTTTTCATGTGCTTCATGTTGCCCAGTCTGCAGTGTGCTGAAAGAGAGAGGCAAGCAGGGAAGTGTGTGGAGGACTGCATAAAAAGTAACTGAGGGGCCAGGTATATACTAACATTAGCATTTTGCAAGGAAGGACAGCATTGTCTCTCTCTCTTACCTTGCTTTCAGCTCCACTTTCGCCATGCACAGAACGGAGCTGCTGACGTCACTTCTGGTTTTAGTGTATTCCACGAAACCCGGAGGTAACCTCTCAGTTCAAACAACAATGCTCCCGCCCGGCGCCCATAGTGATTCTATGGGTGGAAGCTAATCGGCGCTTTGCATTGCGCCACAAGGCGGGTTAGAAGCCCGCAAATGAAGCTCCACGTCTGCAATTTTTTTTTACATTTTTTTTTCTTAAAGGGGCCATTGTTAGCCACAGTAAGACACTTGAATGGTGTGAACGTTTAAAAGATGATCGTATGTCCATCAGTGATAATCCCAGCCATTGTGGTTCCCAGCCCGCAACAGTCATTGCTGTGAACATTCAGCACGTGGTTAGGGTTACAGTTAGGGTTAGGGTTACAGATAGGGTTAGGGTTACAGATAGGGTTAGGGTTAGGGTTACAGTCTGTAACCCTAACCCTATCTGTAACCCTAACCCTGTCTGTAACCCTAACCCTAGCTGTAACCCTAACCCAATCTGTAACCCTAACCCTGTCTGTAACTTACACACTCATGACATAAATTGTATTCCTCTATGCGTCAATCTTGGTGTAGTGATGACTGTGCTCGTGCGCACGCTTGGGAGATTGCAGGCGATGGGGGTTATCAAATCCTATGGTCGTGCTGAGGTAGTTCAGTGACAGTTAAGTGACCCAGAAAACAATGATTCTGCAGTGTGGGCCCATTGTTGGCCGTGTAGGCTTTAATGATCTCCTTAGATGATCACAAAGAAAATTAATGTTTTTTCTATGCAAAATTATCCAGCCGATCGCTTTTGGTCTGTTCACAATGAAACAACGACCGTATCAGATGAGATGTGGCACTGGCAGGTGGGCACAGTTTACCCTGTGAGGCAAAGACACCCTGGCAGACAAAACACTACTATTTAGTATTGCAGTGAATTTTGTTTTTATATCTTATCAACTGTGCCAACACAATATAGATGAGATGTGGCACTGGCAGGCAGGTGGGCACAGTTTACCCTGTGAGGCAAAGACACCCTGGCAGACAAAATACTACTATTTAGTATTGCAGTGAATTTTGTTTTTATATCTTATCAACTGTGCCAACACAATATAGATGAGATGTGGCACTGGCAGGTGGGCACAGTTTACCCTGTGAGGCAAAGACACCCTGGCAGACAAAAGACTACTATTTAGTATTGCAGTGAATTTTGTTTTTATATCTTATCAACTGTGCCAACACAATATAGATGAGATGTGGCACTGGCAGGTGGGCACAGTTTACCCTGTGAGGCAAAGACACCCTGGCAGACAAAAGACTACTATTTAGTATTGCAGTGAATTTTGTTTTTATATCTTATCAACTGTGCCAACACAATATAGATGAGATGTGACACTGGCAGGCAGGTGGGCACAGTTTACCCTGTGAGGCAAAGACACCCTGGCAGACAAAAGACTACTATTTAGTATTGCAGTGAATTTTGTTTTTATATCTTATCAACTGTGCCAACACAATATAGATAAGATGTGGCACTGGCAGGTGGGCACAGTTTACCCTGTGAGGCAAAGACACCCTGGCAGACAAATGACTACTATTATGTATTGCAGTGAATTTTGTTTTTATATCTTATCAACTGTGCCAACACAATATAGATGAGATGTGGCACTGGCAGATGGGCACAGTTTACACTGTGAGCCTGGGCCCCTTACATTACACAGCACCCCACAGCTCTGGGCCCCTCTACATAGCACCCAGCACCACTGGACCCCTTTATATTACACAGCAGCTTGCACCACTGGGCCCCTTACATTACACAGCACCCCACAGCTCTGGGCCCCTCTACATAGCACCCAGCACCACTGGACCCCTTTATATTACACAGCAGCTTGCACCACTGGGCCCCTTGCATTACACAGCACCCCACAGCTCTGGGCCCCTTTACATAGCACCCTGCACCACTGGACCCCTTTATATTACACAGCACCCTGCACCTCTAATCTAACTAAACTATACAGTGTATAAATATATGTACAACTCCTGGGATGTATATATATCCTCTATACACTGTAACATTAACTGACTAGCCTGCCTAACTCCAAAAAATTACACTCTCTCTCTCTCTGTCTCTCTCTGTAAACCACTCAGCACAGATTACAGAGAAAAAAAGAAGACTGATTGATTAGCCCTGGCAAGGGCTGTTTGGGGTGCTGTTCTAACAGCAGAGATCAGATGAGTCTTTCAGGACTGGAGTACACTGGCATAGCTATCGCTTTCCATATAAAATCAGCAGCTAAGAATGCAAGTTCAGAATGAATCTAAAATGGATGCTGCCCTAGAGGTGAGAGGGTCAGGGAGGGAGGGTATGCTGCTGATTGGCTGGAATGTGTCTGCTGACTGTGAGGTAGAGGATCAAAGTTTGCTCAATGTTAATTAAAAGGAGGCGGGTCGAACATCGCATATGTTCGCCGGCGACGGCGAACGCGAACAAGCGAAAATCGCAGCGAACTATTCGCCGGCGAACCGTTCTATACATCTCTATGGATGACCTGCTTTCTTCCCTTGAATTGCCAACCTTTTGAAAAACCATTCACACTCACTGGAAGTCACACAAGTGAACAAATTACTAAAATCTAACAAAAGACTTGGCCCCGACGGCCTTATTGAAACTTACAATACAAAAATTCACAGAAATGTAACTTTGCTTTTACTACTAAAGCACAGAAGAAGTCCTTTAGACAAAAAACACTAACTTCTGTAATTGCTATAATCCAGTAAACCTCCTGGTCCAACTACATGTAGGTGCCTCCGATTTTGTACATTCAGCGCGATGGGATCACGCTGGATATCGCCGCTGGAGGCTGTGTTTCTCGCGCTCGCTGCCCCCACGAGATGCCGCACATCTATAGGAATCTATTGGGGGCGGCGAGCGGAAGGAGCGACATAGCTCGGCACTGGCTCCCACGATGGAGACCGCGGGTGGTCAATCTCGCCGCTAGCAGAGGCGAGATTGACACACAATCAGCAGCACCTACTGTATAGGCCAATTATACTTCTTATTCTAGACATAATAGCTAATAGCTAAAATCCTTGCAACTGGGCTCAATCCCATTATCAGATCCCTAATAAACAAAGACCAATTTGGCATTATTCCTAATCCTTCCTAGCAAGCAAGGGTGATCAACATTTCTTCCCTTTTCCATTCACTAAAACATATAACAATCCTTGCCTTTATTATTTTATTAGATATCAGAAAAGTACTTGATTCCATTTCCTGGCCCTATGTGCTCTAAATCTACACAGATGGCGCTGGAGGGGACCATAACAATGCAGTTACTGCTCTCTGCTCAAAGCAGACCTGAGAACTGAGTGATCAGCGGTCAATTGGACACTCAGTTCTCAGGCTTAGAGCCAGTGAGTAAAGCTTTTAGAACTGGACCGATGATGCAGCCAGTAGGAAAGAAGCCTCTTCTAAAGATGATGCACAAGAAAGCCCGCAAACAGTTTGCTAAAGACAAGCAGACTAAAGACATTGATTACTGGAACCATGTCCTGTGGTCTGATGAGACCAAGATAAACCTATTTGGTTCAGATGGTGTCAAGCGTGTGTGACGGCAACCAGGTGAGGAGTACAAAGACAAGTGTGTCTTGCCTACAGTGGTGGGACTGCCGTGGTCTGGGGCTGCATGAGTGCTGCCACCACTGGGAGCTACAGTTCATTGAGGGAACCACGAATGCCAACATGTACTGTGACATACTGAAGCAGAGCATGATCTCCCCCCTTTGGAGACTGGGCCACAGGGCAGTATTCCAACATAATGACCCAAACACATCCTCAATTTCCCTGGTGCCAAGACCCTGGAATTCACTCTTGCTCAACTATAGTCCACCATCCAAATAACAGGCCTCACACTAAGTCGTTAAATACTTATTGCAATAACAGCACACTGCTCCAATATATATAGATTTTATCTATTGACCAATTTATGAATTTAGGAATGATAGATATCAGAAAATCTCAGAATACTTACTGACCATAGATACATTGAAATGCAGTTGGTTCAGCAGGCACTGGCCTAATTTAAATCCATTTATTCCTTTTTAAGAGGGGTCAACCTATGAACTCCTCTCGAAAGGGACTGCTGGAAGGTTTCGGCTGCAGTACTGATCAGTGTATTTTGGTAGCAGAGGAGTTCCACTGTCAGAATACAAACGTGCAGAAGTGGATTCCCCCATCTACCTCAAATGTGGCTGGCTGATTTAAATTATCTCTGGCTAGTCTTATGCCGCATACACACGATGGGATTTTCCGTTGGAAAAACCTTGGATGGTTTTTCCGATGGAATTCCGCTCAAGCTTGGCTTGCATACACACGGTCACACAAAAGTTCTCTGAACTTTCGTCCATGAATGCTTCCGAGCATGCGTCGAATTTTGCACGTCGGAATTGCTACAGACGGAATAGTGATGTGATGTTCCCCTCCAGCTCTCAATCTTTTGTTGGCGGAAATTCCGACAGCAAAAGTCTGATGGAGCATACACACGGTCGGAATTTCTGTTCAAAAGTTCACATTGGCCTTTTGCTATCGAAATATCTGATCATGTGCACGGGACATTAGAATGCTCCCAGCAGAGAAGCTGATATGGCCCATTGGAAGTTTCAGCTTATTCCTAGTAGTGTTTAGATACTCTTTGTGAAAATAACAGTTCCTTGTACTGAAGACCCTAGGACACTAATCCATAATGGAGAAAAGGAAAGACAGCACTGTTGCCCATCGCAGTCAGTTATTCTTCATTCTTTAGTAAGCACTAGAAAACGTCAAACAGGAAATCTGGTTCCAGTAGGCAATAACTCACACTATCTTGCCTTCAGTTCAACCCTTAGTTATTTAGAAGACCAAAGGAAATGTATCTGAACAAGCAGCAGAAAGAAAGACTGGCTAAGATTCACAATATTAGGTTTATGCAGGCAGTAATTTCCAAAACACAGAAACACACCATGCTATCAACTGCTGTATGCTGTACTGTCATATTTCATACTCTTCAATGCCATATTAGTTAATTGTTTAAGAATGTTTTGGATTTTCGCAACAGAAATTGTGTCTTGTAATACACACATATTTGTACTAGAAGATGCTTCTGAGAAAACCTAGTAATATCTACCACTAAAAAGCTTTCCTGATCAATATTTCCCATATACTGTACCACCCACTGGTATTTTCTAACTTAACTTGCACATATACAGTGGGGAAAATAATTATTTGATCCCCTGCAGATGTTGTAAGTTTGCCAACTTACAAAGAAATGTAGGGTTTATCATTTTTATCATAGGTGTATTTTAAATGATAGAGACAGAATATCAACCAAAAATCCTGAAAAAAAAACTAAAAAAAAATGCTATAAATTAAGTTGCAGCTCAGTGAGTAAAAAAAGTATTTTATCCCCAAGCAAAACATGACTTAGTACTTGGTGGTGAAACCCTTGTTGGCAAGCACAGAGGTAAGACATTTCTTGTAGTTGATGAACAGGTTTGCACACATTTTAGGAGTGAAGAGCTTCCCAATTAATTTGGGGAAAGCTTAAACCCTGTCTTCCACAACTTACTTTACATTCACCTCGCATCCGAGGTGGGCTAAGTGTTCCTAACTTCTCCAAATATTATTATGCTGCCCAACTAGCGCAACTACCCAAATACCACGTCACTAAAGAAATTCCCCTTTGGGTGATTGAATCGGTAGACTGTGACCCCCCTCTCCATAGCAAATCTTCTATGGCTATCGCCTGCACTACGTCAAACAATAAGGCCGTCAAACAATAAGACATCACAAAACATAGTCTCTCAATAGTTTCGGACTTTAATCCCAACATAATCCCCCCCTTTCCTTCCTTAACAATCCTTCCTTCTACTCAGCTTGGACATCACTAATATGTGCACATCATTTTTATAAAACCGCTACTATCATACCTTTCCCTACACTTTGCGAAATGCATGACCTACCACATAGAGAAACTTTTCGATACCTACAAATAAAACAGTTTCAATCCCAAAATGCTCCCCCAGATTTACCTACCCCAAGTTCCACAACCTTAGAGCAAGCAAAACCGACCTTCACATGCGTGGCCTCATCTCGGATCTGTATGCCCAACTACTATCACTCACAACCTCACCCCCCCCATCTTACACTACCAAATGGGAAACTGATTTAAAACTCCAACCAGATGCACTAAATTGGACTCAAATATGGCACGCTACTAAATCGGCCACACCAAACATAGTGGCCTTAGAAACCAACTACAAGGTACTTAACAGATGGTACCTGGTCCCTGCCAGGATATCAACATTTCTCCCCCAATACCCCTCTAATTGCTTCCAAGGCTGTACTGACCTGGGTACACACCTACATATTTGTCGGGATTGTCCCATAGCCCAAGTGTTTTGGTGGGAAATATTCAACATCCTCTCCATAATGTTCTAAAAAACTTTTACTCTTAGTGACCACAGCAGCAAAACAAACTATTGCAAAAGCCTGGAAATTAACTACATTATGTACCGTATTAGTTAAACATCAAGTAACACAGTCAATGAATGATTCACACCAAAACAGAGGCTATATTACTAGACAAAATACCCAAGTTTGAATCGTTATGGCTCCCATGGATCAAACACCACCTGCCACCTGGTCTTGATTGCTCTCTATTATTGTCTTGAGGATACATTCCACCCCACATACTACTACTCATATACTATATCAGATTTATTGCACTTTAGACCTCTCTGAAGAAACCCTCCCTCCTCTGATCCTTATACCAACCCTCTTTTCCCCACCCCATTTCCCCCTCTATGTTTTTTATGGCCTATTGGTTTTCTTATATATTATACATAAGACAACAGGCTATTCAAACCTAACTCAAACATACACCAATGATGGAGACACGTTGGATGGTTCGATTTCCTTAGCCCTCTTCCCAGGTAAACCAAGCCACGTGGTTGGATCTTGGCCCTGGACTAAAACATACACCCCTTAACATTTCACAGATAACCATCCTTCCAATTCACAAAGATCTCTCGTCTCTTCTTAACCTGAGTTTTGAATTCACATTACATGGTTTAGGTATTTAATTTCTTTCTAGCTTTGTTTTATATATTTATCTTACTCAGTGATATATCATAACAAAAATATATATTTTCTGTATAGCCATTTAGAAGCTTTGTGTTTCATACTTGTATTTCTCTTTTACTTATGAAATCTTGTATGATTACTTGTACTGTATTATTCTCAATAAAATAATTTGAAAGAGAAAAATGCTAACTATGACCCTAAGAACACCATCCCTACAGTCAAGCACAGAGGTGGAAACAATATTCTTTGGGGCAGTTTCTCTGCTAAAGGTAGAGATCAACTTTGTTGCATTTAAGGACCAATGGATGGGGCCATGTATTGTAAAATCTTGGATGAGAACCTTCTTTCCTCAGCTAGAATACTGAGGATGGGTCATAGATGGGTCTTTTAGCATGACAATGACCCAAAACATACCGCCAAGGCAAAAAAGGAATGCCTCAAAAAGAAGCACATTTAGGTCATGAAGTAGTCGATTTCCAGACCTTAATGCTATAGAAAATTCAGAGAGGGAGCTGAAACTTTGAGTTGTCAAAGGACAGCCAAGAAACCTTAAGGATTTAGAAAAGATCTGTAAAAAAGAGTGGACCAAAATCCCTCCTGAGATGTGTGCAAACCTGGTCACCAACTAAAAGAAACGTCTTACCTCTGTGCTTGCCAACAAGGGTTTCTTTACAAAGTACCAAGTCATGTTTTGTTTGGGAATCAAATACTTCTTTTACTCACTGAGCTGCAAATCAATTTATAACCTTTGTATTTTGCGTTTTTTTCTGGATTTTTAGGTTGATATTCTGTCTCTATCATTTAAAATACACCTATGATAAAAATGATAGAATCTACATTTCTTTGTAAGACGGCAAACTTTCAAAATCTGCAGGGGTTCAAATTATTCTTTCCCCCACTGTATGGTGACAGGGGGCAACTGCTCTGCGCTGAATCATGTACATGTACGTTATCTGGAATTTTTGGATAGGGGGCGTACAAGCATCTGTGTTTTGATTTTGTAGAGCACAAGTCGACTAGCTTGTCCCAGCCATTGATTTATGGCTGGGACCTGCTGAATGACCTAGCAAATTACAGGATTTACTAACACAGGGCTCTGTACCGAGAACAGTGATGTGGCTGTTTTATGGCATTTTTATGGCATTTTTATTATTATTATTTTTTTTTACTAGTAATGGCAGTGATCTGCAATTTTTTGCGGTACTGAGATATTGCGGCAGACAGATCGGACTGCGAACAGTGCTTTAAAAATGCATGTGTAAATGTCACTGGTAGGGAAAGGGGCAATCAAGGGGTTAAATGTGTTCCCTAGTTAGTGTTTCTAACTGTTTGGGGATAGGACTGACTGGGGGAGGAGACATATCGCTGCTCCTACTTAGTAGGAACAAACTATATGTCTCCTCCCCTGACAGAACAGTGATTTGTGTGTTAACACACGCAAATCTCCGTTCTGGCTCTCGTGCCCATGATCGCGGGTGGCCGGCGGCGATTGTGCCCGTCGGCCATGTGCATTGGGTTCCCCGCCGCGCCGCCTGCCGTTTTTTAAAGGGAACAATGTATACATACGGGGTTTCGCCCAGCCATGCCATTCTGACAATGTATATCAGCATGAGTCGGTCGGCAAGTGGTTAAAGTAGCACAATGCCAAACTACAAAAAATGCTCTTGTTATTAACTCAAGTGGTTAAAATTTGTTTTTTTATGGTTTGTACTTTTTGTTAAAAAAAAAAAATGTCCGGTTTCTTTTACATTTCCCTCTTATATTGAACATACACTCTGCTTTCACAAATAAAACTGAGAGCTTTTTAAATATCGGAACATGTATTCTATTGCATGTCTCCATTACTCCAGCGGCAAAAGTGAATACAATCCTTAAATTGCTATGCAGGGCAGAGAGTTTTCAGAAACTACTAGTTATTATGCTACAGCTCTATCATTTAATGCCACCAGGTCCCTTGGTAATTCCTGTTATATGAGTATCTCTGTTGTAAAGACGTTATGAACTTGTCCCAAGTGTGGTTTATAAAAGGGGATTAGATTGTTAGCAGTTTGTTTATGGTAAATGATACGACTTAGAAGGAAACGTGCTTGATTTTCTCACAGGTTAGTGCAAGAAAAGGAATTAGAAATTAATGACATTTGCAAAAATGTACCTTTTCATTAGGGATGAGTACTGATTTCTCCTCCTGAACTTGATTTGACACCAAAAATAAAAATTTTGAAAAAATATTGACAAAAGTAGCCTCTAATTTTACCATTCAGCACTGTTAGATGAAATTAGGTTCAATATTGGATTAAAATAAACATAGGGGCATTTAATGATCCTAGCTGTGACAACTAAATGCTGTATGACATGGCTTTGTTAATAAACAAGCCATATCAGACCCCAGTATGTGACATGTCTTTGTTTATCAGCAAAGCCATGTTAAATCCCATTGCCTTGTGACATCTTTTTATTGATAAAAAAATATGAGATCACCATGTCAACACTAATATGGTGATCCGGTGAATTTGTTGTTGGTAAACAAAGCCATGTCGAATGGTGAGACAGCTGAGCATACCTGCTGCTTATGCTGTTTGCAGACATCCACAGTTATAACCTCATCAAAAGGAAAATGCATGTTTGAACTGATCCTACCCCCCCTGAGCATAACTAACCTAAGAACTTCTGAACAAGTTATGGCTAGGCGTTTTCCTTATCTGTTACTGAGGGCCTGTTTCATATGGATTTCAGCGTGTAAAAGAGCAGTGTGAACAGCAAGGTTTGTTGAAGCTTTTAAAGCACCCTTTGACTCCAGTTTGGAAATGTTGAACACCGATCTTAGTGGGTGTGCTGATTGTCACTTTAAACAAGTTGCTAGCAGGAGTCAGCACTACTTGAAGCTTGTTGAAAACCTTCTGAAACCTGCTAGCAGCTTGTTTAAAATGACAATCTGCACTGCCATTAACATCTGTATTCAGGGCTTGACTGGGACAACAATTTGGCCCTGGACTTCATCCAGACTGGCCCACTTTGACAGGACTCACCCATGGCTCCCGCACCCCCCCCCGCCCAGCCACCCAAGCCCCCTCTCCCCCTTCACTAGCCGTTCTACTTTATTAGAGTAGAACGGCTGGTACTGGTACTCTTAGGCCTCGTACACACGACCGAACGTGTCCGCTGAAACTGGTCCGCGGACCAGTTTCCACGGACATGTCCAACCGTGTGTACGGCCTAGCGGACAGGTTTGCAGCGGACAAAAGTTTCTTAGCAGAAACTTGTCCACTGGAACCATGTCCGTCGGACATGTCCGATGGTTAGTACGACTCATCGGACATGTCCGCTGGTTATGACGCATAACCAGCGGCCCGAAATCCCGCGCATGCGTCAAATTGATTCGACGCATGCGTGGAAGCATTGAACTTCGTTGTCAGAGAACGTCGGTGTCTTCTACGTCACCGCGTTCTCTGTCCGCGGGGATTTTGGTCTGATGGTGTGTACACACATCAGACCAAAAGCTCCCAGCAGACATGTCCGATGAAAACGGTCCGCGGACCGTTTTCAACGGACATGTCTGCTCGTGTGTACAAGGCCTTATAGGCAGTACCAGTGGGAAAGTTAGACATTATTTCACCCGGGGCAAAGAATCAGTTTGTGCCCCCCCTTATAGGACAAGATTGGGCAGAAGTGAGAAACTCCCAGGCCATAGCTGTTGAGTCAGCCGTCTGTCCCCTCCCCCATGCTCCTCTGTTGTCGTCCCTGCTCCTCTGGTCCTCCCCCTGCTTCTTTGTTCCCCCCAGGTGAGCGCTGCGGGGAGGGAGAGCAGGTGAGTGCTGCGGGAAGGGAGAGACAGAGGAGCGGAGGGGGGTAGCAGTTCACTGTCACTGAAGCCGGCCCACTGAGCCATCGGCCCACCGGGAAACTCCCTGTAGTCCCAATGGCCAGTCCATCCCTGTCTGTATGATATTTCCAAACAAGAGCTGAAAGGTGCTTTCGAGGCTGCACAAAGGTTGCTGAAAGCTTTGCAAAACTTTGCTGAAAGTTTCATAAAAGCTTGCTGTTTACACTGCCCTTATACAAGTTGAAGCCCATCTGAAACAGCCCAAACAGAGACTATCATCTTACATCTGTTAACACGATAAGGCTTGTTTCACATAGATGTCAGCTTGTATAAGAGCAGTGTGAACAGCAAACTTTGACATAGCATTAGCAGAGCTTTCAGAAAGCTTTGCTGAGGCTTTTAAAGTACCATTCAGCTCCAGTTTGTAAATGTTGAACACAGATCCTAATGTGAGCGATAATTGCCACTTTAACTACCAACAGGCTTCTGCAGGCTTTCAACAAGCTCCAAGAGGTACTAAAGCCTGCTAGCAGGTTGTTTAAAGCGGCAACCAGCACTCCCATTAGGATCTGTGTTCAACATTTTCAAATTTGAGATGAAGAGTGCTTTAAAGACTAAGTTCACCTTTGATAAAAAAAAAAAAAAAAAAGTAATAAGTACACATCTTTTTGTAGGTAAAAAATGTGCATTTATTATTTTTTTTACTCTGCAGCCTGTAAGGCATTGCACCCATTATCAGCAAATTACAGGTGCAATGCCTGGATCTTTCAGACACTCAGTGTACTCGTGTGCCCTTACCTCTGAAACGGGTAGGCAGTAACTGATTGGCAGCTCAACAGCACCCTTGAAGTTCATTAGTAAATGTAATACATTCATTCATAGAACTCTGTAAATTGAATGACACGGACATGCCATTGTTAGATTCTGTCACTGGGTGAAGGGAGATGATCCCCTGACCGTTGTCATGGGGGGAGGAGCAGGAGCAGGGGAGGCAGATGCTGGAGCATGTTACATTTTTCACCCTAAACATGGGTGGAACTTATCCTTTAAAAGATTCAACAAAGCTTGCTAAAAGCTTTGCAAATGCTTTGTTAAGCTTTGCTGTTCACACTGCTCTTATGCAAGCTGAAGCCCATATGAAACAGGCCTAAGGGCCATGTCACATGAGCAATTCTGTCACTGGTAACAACTTACCAACAGAATTGCTAACTTGCAACTTAACTGTTTTAATGTAGTCACTTACTTGCTACCTGCACTAATGAGGGAGATTTAGCAATGTAGCAGGGCAGTAAAGGAGCAATTTAATAGAGGCAAGTGAAATCTGTAAATCCAGGTGACATCTCTCTTAGGCCTGTTTCACACGGGCAGGCATCAGCTTGTATAAGAGCAGTCTGAACAGCAAGCGTTAATAAAATATGTGCAGACCTTTCACAAGCTTTGTTGAAGCTTTTAATGTACCATTCAGCTCCAGTTTGTAAATTATGAACACAGATTCTAATGGGTTCGTTGATTGTCACTTTAAACGAGCTGCCCACAGGCTTCAGCACTTCTTCAAGCTTGTGATAAGTTATTATGTGGTGCTTCCTATTTACATGATCAACCACTTACAGTACATACAGTAAATGCCCTATGTGTTGAGTATTTCATATTTTGGAAACCCAAAGTGAAAAATCCGCTTAAACTCCTCCTTCATTGCATGCACAAACATTACAATATCACCACCGCCATGCAAGTGTGTAACCATCACCTACATTCTAATGCGTTCACCTCAGATCATGGACCTAAGAACATAAGTTGTTATGTCAAATGTGCTTAATCCGCACTGGGGTATGGAAATGCTGTTGTGTCTCTTTTCCCAAGTTTCCTCAAATTGTTGCACCTTCCCCAATGGTAATGTTTAGCTGGGACCTCTTTAAGAGACCCACAGGGGTTGATTTACTAAAGGCCAATAGACTTTGCACTTTCCAAAGTGCAGTTGTACTCTGCAAAGGCAGTTGCTCCAGAGCTTGGTAAATGAGGTAAAGATTCACTTTGTTGAGAATACCCAATCACCTGCAAGGAAAATAAATAAAAAAACAGCAGTTTTGCTTGAACATTATTGGATGATGTAAGTCATCAGAGTTTCTGCTCATTTACTAAACTCTGGAGCAACTGCACTTGCAGAGTGCACAATGTATTTGCTTTTAGTAAATCAACCACACAGTCTCTATTCTTCTGCTACAGGTGGGTGCCCATACTGTAGTATGTTATAAAATCCCATTTTTTTAGAAGAAATGCACTTACATAAAAGCAGGGTAAATATGCCTTTAAAACTACAGCTGCAATCCAGCACTCCGCGGCTCGTGTGTCACCCGGCTCCTCCCACAATTTTACTTCCAAGAATTTACACCTCCTCCCCTGCTGCCACTTGCAGCAAGGTCTCCTCTCTACTTCATTGTTGGGCATTGCTGGAAGTGGAGCAGCAGAGGAGGAAGTGTAAAATCTTGCTCCGGGTGCCACACATTGTGGGAAAGGGGGGGGCAGGCTGGCTATCGGGGATGGAACAAGGTAGGGTGAGCGCTCTGTAACTGCGGCTGGCTCTCTATATTCGTGCGTGCTGCTCTGTGTTATTAAGCTCACAGTCGGGCTCTTTACTGCCACCTCTGGCCGCTTCCTACATGTGCACCACCCCTCGTGTGTACTATATTTTGGATTGCAGCTCCTCTCATGTCTCACAGGGACATGTAGAAACAGGACCTGGGACTAGGAAGACCACCTTACAAGTTGGGTCTGTGAGTACAAGTGAAGGGAGGAGGCTGTTTGTGTACAGTGGATGGGGGGGGGGGCAGCTGAGTGTGTACAGGTGTGTGTGTGTGGGGGGCAGCTGAGTGTGTTCAGGTGTGGGGGCGGCAACTGAGTGTGTACAGGTGTGTGTGTGTGGGAGGGCAGCTGAGTGTGTACAGGTGTGGGGGGGGGGCAGCTGAATGTGTACAGTTGTGTGTGTGTGGGGGAGCTGAGGGTGTACAGGTGTGTGTGTATGGGGGGGACAGCTGAGTGTCTATGGGTGTGTTGGGGGGCCGAGTGCGTAGAGGTGTGAGGGGGGCTGAGTGCGTAGACGTGTGAGGGGGGCTGAGTGCGTAGACATGTGAGGGGGGCTGAGTGCATAGAGGTGTTATGGGGCTGAGTGCTTACAAGCATAATCAGTGAGGGGGGTGCCAGATGGAGGGGTGCCAGATAGAGGGTGCCAAATGCTCTAGGAATGCCCCTGCATCCGTACACAATAGATTGACTTGCCAGAGACTGTGTTAGGTGGGGGCCAGGAACGATCTACCTAAAGGTACAAGGTTGATGTGGGTGGCAGCAAGACAGACTACATGACCTAGAGTACAAGGATGATCTTTATCATAGTAGTAGTTAGGATTTGGGCCAACATAACCTTTCACTCTCTACTAGCCACAAAGACATCACAGATGAACTGTTCTTTGAATTAGCCTGTCAATGTAAAAGATTGTTTGAATGGCAGTAGACTGAAGACAGATGCAATGTTGTGGTTTGCTGCTGCTTCCATCTCACAAATATAGCAGATAGCTCTGCCTGTAAGAATGAACACATGCCCACATTCCAGGAGCAAACTGGTTAAATTTGCAATCAAATATTCCTGGCTGCTGTTCTTTTGCAATCTCTGCAGCTGAACAGAATATTTCCACCAACACAAGCAACATTAAATATAGCTCCAAGCCACAGGAGACGGCTTTAGATGGCAATTTGCCTTCCACGAATTGAATACATAGGGTGTAAATACAGATCTTGATTTTCCAATGCTCACAAATATATAGGGAAAGGTGGCTTTTTATTTTTATCTGCAAGAGTTTCCTCTTTTATATATAGTAGGATAAAAGTATAGCTAGGATAGATAGGCAAAATGATACGGAACCTACTGTTTTTAATAGGATTTTGTATTAAGGTTACATTGCAAAATTCCTATTTGAATTAATATCCAACAGCAAGAGAGCATAATTATTTACCAAACTCGTTGACACTGTCTGGTTCTTTTATACTACAGTACATGGAAAACTGCACCCAGTAGCATATGCACAGGCAAGATAGAGTACATTTTGGTGTTTCTTTTACTACCTTGGAAAAGTAGTGTGTGTTGATGCCACATATCATTACTAAATCATTAATACAAACAACTTTGAACATGTAGCATTATCCAATTGTAGCTAGGCATGTGCAAAAGGGAAAATTTCGTTTCGTTTCGTTTTAATTCGTTATTTAATTAATTTCGTTAAGTTAGGTTCGTTACATGTGTTAAATTCGTTTTCGGAACTCGTTAGTTTTCGACCGAATTTCGAAAAATCCGGACGAATTCGAAAATTCTCTCTTCGAATATAATTTCCAAATTCGATTGGAATTCAAAAAATATTTTTTTTTTTTTTTCGAATTCCAAATCGAAAACCCGCGGACGAAATTCGATCGGAATTCAAATTAAAAAAAAAAAAAAAAAAATTCGAATTACAAATCGAAAACCCGCGGACGAAATTCGATCGGAATTCAAAAAAAATAAAAAAATTTTTTTTTCGAATTCCAAATCGAAAATTCGATCGGAATTCGAAAAAAAAAAAAAAAAAAAAAATATTCGAATTCCGATCGAATTTCGTCCGCGGGTTTTCGATTCGGAATCGAAAACGTTCGTTCGGATGCGGTAAATTCATTAATATTGCAATTCGGGAATTCGTATGCATCCGAATGTCCGAATAATGAAAAATTCGTCCGAATTTCGATTCGGAACGAAACGAAATGCACATGCCTAATTGTAGCGCCCTGCTCCCAATGAGTGGGCGCTATGAGTTAAAATTGTAGTTATCTGAGCAGTAGTTTGGCTTAGAAGGATTGTGTCTAAATTGTGGCTCTGTCCCAGTTCAGCGGGTTGCATGATTTTCCTCCTGACGATGGGTGTCGCTGCCACCGCTGGTCAGGGTTGGAAAGACAGCAGGCTGGATTCATTGGGTGCCTCTAGCCCAGAAACAGCCCAGGGGGCGTGGTGAACCCGCTGTGCATTGTGGTGGGGGTACTTAAGGGGCAGACACCATTTTGTGGGGTTTGTCTTCCAATCCTCACCTGAGGGCCCTCCTGGCCTCAGGGATGTGTTGGCAGGTTCCGCCTCGGGGTCATGTGGGGGACTCCAAGGCCTCGCAACTGAGATGTAGGCCCAGGAGTCGCTGGGGCCTACTGATCCAGGGATGATCCTGTGTCGCCTTGCCTGTTGAAAGGGACCGAGCAATTGAGGACTCAATTGGAGGATGTAGCCGGATCAAAATTTACCTTGCAGTGCTGCCGGAACGGCTGAGAGATCTTGGCACTGAGAGATGAGTTATTTTCCTTCATAAGTTAACCCAGTGAGGGGTTGCACAAGTCTGTGGCAGAGACTATTGAGCAAATCCTAAGTTCACCAAGTCTGTGGCAGAGACTAATGAACAAATTCTACTACCTAGTCTGTGGCAGAGACTAGCTTTTGATCAAGCTTCGCACCAGCTGCTTGGACAGTGAGAGTGGGCCTGTCCGGTGGTTGCTGAGTCCAGCGTGGAGACAGTTGTTCCTCTGGACCTAGGAGAGTGATCGTGATCTGCAAGTAAGATACCTGAGTCCTTCCCATCCTTCTATCCCTCTGTTGGAAAGTTTGTTCAATAAAACCCTTGAAAGAGACTTTGGGGGTTATTTACCAAAAGGCAAAACCACTTTGCACTACAAGTGCACTTGGAAGTGCAGTCGCTGTAGATCTGAGGGTGACATGCAAGGAAAATAAAAACAGCATTTTAGCTTGCACATGATTGGATGATAAAATCAGCAGAGCTTTCCCTCATTTTAGATCTACCCCTCAGATTTACAGCGACTGCACTTCCAAGTGCACTTGTAGTGCAAAGTGGACTTGCCTTTTGTAAATAACCCCCTTTGTGTTGGTGCATACATTTCTTCCGGATAACTCTTCAAGGAGAACCCCTGAGACGAACGCAAGGAACAGTAAGGTGACGGCAGGCCCAAATCTAAACCAGCAGCTCCTACTGACATCGTCCACTGCTCTACTGGCACTGTCCATTGCTATATACACACAAACGCATATGTGTTTGAGCTTTGGGGTGCACACCTAATGCAATAGGCTGTGCACACATATGTTTGTCACTATCTAACTTTATGATATTGTATGTCCAGTCCAGTCCTAACACATTATTTAAACAGGATACTAGGAATGTTAAAAAATGCAATAGACAGACATTTTCTTTAGTCCATTACAAAAGGTACTATTTCTATTTCTGCTGACCAAGCCAGGGAAAGTGGCTGCCCAGTGTGCGAGAAAGAAGTGGGATGGTGCTAACTAGAACTAGGTGAAAGGCCCAGGCAGTCTATGAGCATCCATCAATCTCCTGCGCTCCAGAGAAGTGCACTGGAAAAACTCAATCAAACATCCTCTGGAGCTCTGAGGACGATGGAATCTTCCCTCAAAACACGTCAACCCTTTGGAAGGTCTTCTCACACTTGGGACTTGTCTAGATGACAAGGCCATTTCAAGTACACTGTGGACTTTGATGTACCTTATTGCTGATGTTTTTAGTGAGTATACATCTGTTCTTTTAATACTAATAAAGCTATCACAAAGGAATGTGCTAGTTTGGTGCGCCTTTTGTTTCTTGTTTTTGCAGTCTATGAGCATACTGCAATGTAAGAATTATTTCCTGCCTGTCCTTACTCTCTTGGACAGATATTACTTTAGTTGTCTAGTTCATAAGTGGCTATTACATTTCATTCTGTGTACAATCTTTAGGGCTAGTGCTCTTCTGCTATTACCCCCTTTTATCAGACTGTGCTAGTTAAATGTAGTTTATGTGGGCAAGTCCCAGGCCTCTCCAGAGTTAGGGACATCTGACATCATTCTATGTAGAGTGGGTTACGAGGCATGGTGGGTGCAATGCAAGCTAGATTAATGGGCTCCAGACACTTCTTGAATGCAAAGAGATTTCTTGTCTCTTAAACAGAACTGTGGGAGAGGGGGTTAGAGCCAGGACACCCATTAGCAGTTGCAATGTTAATTGGCAGCTAGAGATCCCTACAGGTTGACAGCCATGCAGGGAAAGGCATCCAGCAAGACACCACATCTGCACAAGTAGGGTCGGTGTCTCCTATGGCAACAGTTTGGTAACAGTTTCTAACACAAGTTGTAACAAACTCATTTACATCCTCTACAATCTCCTCTTCACTCAACTGAGCTCCCAGTCTCTCTCAATTGACTTGATGATCCACTGCCACTGGATCACCTGAGCGCCTCCAATTATCTCACACAGTATTTCTTCAAGTGTCACCCCGCTGGCCTGCTCGGTCCCTGGCTTGGCACACAACACTGCTCAGACAACCTGGTAGCCAGATGCCCCTGGGATAGGCCTCGGGTCTCTGGTCTAGCAGTCCGGGGCAGTACAACACATGTCCACCCAGAGAGCCATCCAGGTGGCACAAAACCCTGATCACCCAACCAAATAAATAGGCTCTCCCAGCAGGACAAGGGACTCAAGAAAATCCCTGGCCATTGGCTGAGCTACCCAATATACTCCTATTCTGTTCTTGAAATGCCCTTGTCTTATCTAATGCCACCAGGTACCCAGACACCTAGCAATATAAGAGAGAAGTGCAGCAATTCCAGAATTAGGATGAAGTCAGAAGACCCCCTAGCAATTGGCCTAGGCAACTATCACTTGGCAAATAAATTTAAGAGCAATTCTGCCTAAATATCAGGTTGCTACATCTACAAGATGTGTTTTCAACATTTATTCTTACCACAATGCTGGCTTTGTTTGCTAAGGTGAACAGCACCAACATAATTTTTAATAGTTAAATATTTTTACAGATGACAATCACCACAACATTTAAGCAGAATTTTCTGCCTGAATCCATCTAGATATAAAAATCTATTTTCAGTGTAGTGTAATTGCTTATTGCGTATATTTCACTAAGTACTTAAACAGCAGTATCATACAAATATAAATTTACAATATGTTATATTTGTAATGCTCAGGAATTCTCCAATATAAAAATCAGTTAGATCTCTTTGCATAGGAATGCATAATATAAAACACATTTAAGAAAAAAAGAAAATGCCCAAGTTTACAATGATTATTTACAATGATTTCTCAGTTCTCGGGTGCATCTGAGCACAGAATGGTGCCCCTCCAGCACTCACTGGACTGTGGATGGGGCAGGAGCAGCTGGCTCAGGCTCTCAGCGGCAAGCGGCAGAAATTTGAGCTGATCCCAACATTATTATCGGGATCTCTGCAGAGTCTGTATTGGCTCTGTGACATCTACCGACAGTAAGCATTAGCCCACTGTTGACTAAATCTGGGTCACAGAAGTGCAGGACTAAGTGCACTCCTGTGACCCACATGAGAAGAATGACCAAAAAAGCCTTGTCCATTCTTCTACTTTAGGCTGGCCATACATCCACAGTTTGAAGGATGCATGATGCTTGATTTCTCCCATCAACACATTCAGTGTTGATGGGTGTATACCCCCCGTGGAGCTATTGCATTTTGACAGTGGGAGGTTTCCCATCCATCAAAATACAATGATCACTGCTGGCAGCTATAATCACTGGCAGTGATCGAATGGAAAACCCAACAGGCTGGTTGTGCTGAAGTTGATTGATAGATTGACTTCAGTACAAACATCCTGTCCATACATGGATCAGAATTCAGCTGGTTTCTGCTCCAAATTCCAATCCGTATATGGTCAGCTTTAAAGAGACCATGCAACCTAATTGTTATTATTGCTATAGACAATAGTTACAAAGGGAGCGGAGGTTGATGAGAGAAGAACCTAACGGTTATGGAGGGGAGGGGGGCAGGCAGACAGTAAAATAATGCGTTTTAGTGATAATGAGGGTTGTTTGGACAGGGAGGGGAGGAGGGAGGAGGTGATTAAGCAGAAATGGAAGGGGGCGAATAAAGGAGGTTGAGGAATAGCGAATGGAAATGGTGGTGAGGGGGAGGGGGAGATTAGCAAAAAAGAGATGAAAACAAAAACATAATGCTACATAAATATCTAAAAATTCCATGACCATTAACATGTAAATCAAAAACTTTTTAATACACATATACTTCTCCTTCCACTAAAATCAAAGTTGACAAATACTGTAGCTGCTGACTTTTAATATTAGGGCACTTACCTGTCCAGGAATCCAGCGGCACTGCTGAGATTTTGTTCCAGCAGCATCAGGGAACTGTTATTTGCAACAGGAGTAGCAGCAGAACAGCACTGTCATGGTAGTTAGTTAATATCATTGAGTGGTACTTAGTGATTGTCTTGTTTTTTTCTTTTAGGGACAATACACATTATTTTAGTAAACAACGTGCACTGCCCCTGTAAGAAAAAAAAAATTGTGGAATCTGATCAAGCAGCCTGGGTGGCCAGAAAAGGGGGCCAGTGAACATGCGTGGATATTTAAGGGGACCCTACGCAAAAAAAAGCATGGGTCCCCCCCTTAAAATTGATACCATACCCTCATGCAGGCATGCAGCTTGGCTGGTTAGGAAAGGAAGAGGCAGTGAATGTGCTCCCCCCTCCTTAACCATACCAGGCTACAAGTCTCTGCTTCCAAGGTACCTTATTCCCACGTTGAAGGGAAACGACGACCCGCACCATATTATACGACACGCCGCATTCCCACCACGAATGACAGCTCCCTATCCAGCTGCTGTGTGTCAGCAAACTGGCTAGGTATGCTGAGTGAGATAATTTATGTGAAGCAAGCCAACTGATGAGAAGCTGTCATAGAGTAGTGGTAGTTGCAGGTAAACTGACTAAATCAGGCCATTAAGATTGCAAATTCCATGATCCTCAAAAAGTTCAAACTCATCATTGACCTGAACCTGAAGCTTATCCCTATTGCATGTAACTCTATTAGGTGTACATTGTACAAACTCTTCTTGTTGCCATTTGTGTATGCATAACTTGTTCTGCTGGGTGAGATAACTTCACCAAAAAGTGCATCATGGCCTTTATCTAGTGCCGAGATGTCAAACTGTGGCCCTCCAGCTGTTGCCAAACTACAAGTCCCATCATGCCTCTGCCTCAGGGTGTCATGCTTGTGGCTGTCAGTGTCTTGCTATGCCTCATGGGACTTGTAGTTCTGCAACAGCCGGAGGTCCGCTAATTGCATATCCCTGATCTAGTGGCACACGCACCCTATATTGTAACATCTTTGTTAAGCGTTTTTGTGTTGAAAACTTCTCTGATGTCTATACTAAGTTCATGAGACTTCATGCACAGCTAAAAAGAATGATGATGCAAAGTTTGGGGCAGGAGAATGGGATCAGCTCAAAATGAGCTCAGCTGACATTGTTAAAGCGGGAGTTCACCCGAAAAACTATTTTTAACATTAGATTGAGGCTCATATGTCAAGGGGAATCGGGTGTTTTTTTTTAAATCGGAGCAGTACTTACCGTTTTAGAGATAGATCTTCTCTGCCGCTTCCGGGTATGATCTTTGGGACTGGGCGTTCCTATTTGATTGACAGGCTTCAGACGGTCGCATACATCGCGTCACGAGTAGTCGAAAGAAGCCGAACGTCGGTGCCGCTCTATACGGCGCCTGCGCACCGACGTTCGGCTACTTTCAGGAAAATCGTGACACGATGTATGCGACCGTCGGAAGCCTGTCAATCAAATAGGAACGCCCAGTCCCGCAGCCCATACCCGGAAGCGGCGGAGAACATCTATCTCTAAAACGGTAAGTACTGCTTCGATTTAAAAAAAAACACCCGATTCCCCTTGACAAAATGAGCCTCAATCTAATGTTAAAAATTTAGTTTTTGGGTGAACCTCCACTTTGAGAAGACAATGTAACAAATATATTGACATAAACAAGTGATTCATTGAAATCTGGTCATTTTCATGTATTCATCTAACTAGGAACAAGAAAATAGAACGCAAACTTCATAAAGAAAATCTTAAAAGTAATGCCAAACATATACAAGTAATAAACTATTTTCAATCATGAAATAAGCCATAATAAAAGAGGTGGGATATTTTACTTTGCTAACCTCCCTTAGTCATTAGCTAAAACAAACATGTCCACTATTTATCTGTTTTTTTACTATATGACTATTTTGTTATTTTTAAAGGCTACCTTTAAGAGGTTGTAAAACCTTACATATACCAGTGAAGTGACTGGCCTCAGGTGATACAGAGAGCTGTATCTGTGTCTGTTTTTACCCATTTATTTGCAATCTTTCCCCTCTTCTCTACAGCCTTTCAAAGTGCAACATTTATTGGGATTTATTTATTGGGATTTCAGAAAGCAGGGGACAAATAGCTGAAGTTACACTCTGTAGAGCTGGGTGAAAACTGATTGGAGGGAAGGGACACACCCTCCATTACACATCACATCTGCTTAAAATCCCTCCCCTGTTACCTTTTTACCTCTTGGTGTCAGGAAAACTTGTCAGAAGTGACTCATGCTGATAGCAGAGGAATGATGCAGCAGACAGAAATGGCACTTAGTGCACAGGGTTGAGACAAGTACACACTATAAAGGGGTATGCTTTGTTGATATTTCATGTCAGAGTGTCCGATGTGTTCGCCATAAAGTCGCAGTCATGATAAAAATCGCAGATCTCTGCCATTACTAGTAAAAAAAATGACATAAAACGACCCCCTATTTTGTAGACGCTATAACTTTTGCGTAAACCAATCAATAAACGCTTATTGTGATTTTCTTTACCAAAAATATGTAAAAGAATATGTATCACCTAAAATGAGGAAAAAATTGGATATTTATTATAGCAAAAAGTAAAAGATATTGGGGCAGATCCTCGTAGCTTTGCGCCGGGCACAGCGTATCTAAGATACGCTACGCCGCCGTAACTTATCTTTTTTTTTTTAATCCTCAAAGAATTTGTGCCGTAAGTTACGGCGGCGTAGTGTATATCTGGCGACGTAAGGGCGCGGAATTCAAATGGAAGTAATGGGGGCGTGTTTTATGTAAATACGTCGTGACCCGACGTAAACTACGTTTTTTTTCTAACTGCGCATGCGCCGTCCGTGGGGGTATGCCAGTGCGCATGCTCGAAGTTAAACCGGAACCAGCCAATGTTTACGACGGTGACGTCATTCTACGCAAATTCCTATTCGCAAACAACGCAAAAATTTTAAAATTATACGCGGGAACGACGGCCATACTTAACATTGAGTACGCCACAGAATAGCAGCTTTAACTAAACTCCGGAAAAAGCCGAACGCAAACGACGGAAAAAAATGCGCCGGCCGGACGGACGTTCGTGGATCGCCGTAAATAGCTAATTTGCATACTCAACGCGGAATTTGACAGGAAACGCCACCTAGCGGCCGCCGAAAATTTGCAGCTTAGATCCGACAGCGTACTAAGACGTACGCCTGTCGGATCTATCCAGATGCCGTCGTATCTTGTTTTGAGGATTCAAAACAAAGATACGACACGGGAAATTTCAAATTACGCCTAATATCTTTGTGGATCTGCCCCATTGTGTTTTGTTTTTTTTCAAAATTGTTGCTCTTCTTTTGTTTATAGCGCAAAAAAAAAAATGCAAAGATGATCAAATACCACCAAAAGAAAGCTCTATTTGTGGGAAAAACTGACCACGCAATTGTCAGTTAAAGCGACGTAATGCCGAATTGCAAAAAAATGGCCTGTCATTTGGCAGCCAAATGGTCCGGGGTTGAAGTGGTTAAACATCGGCCATTTACTCAAAAAGTATTTAATATATACTGTAGTTCTGTTTAATTTATGGTACTTGTGCTGGAGAGTGCCTAAAGCCATCCATAGATGGATGGAATCTTGGCCACTTCAGTAGGGACCAGCCAAGATTCAGTCAGTCTATGAGCAGGCTGATCAGCCATACCCATCAATCGACTTGGGTACAACCAGCATGTCAGATTTTTAGCATGCAATTATTGCCAGCAGGCAGCACCCCCTGTCGGGAGAGAACAATAGCTCTGCAGGAGGGATTCCCCATCAACTCATGGTTGCAGGAAATACAATTGCATAATCTATGTCCTGCTTAGGATTGCCTGCACTTTTTAGTGCCTTTGTACTTTAACACTAATTGGTTCTGAAGAACAAAAGAATATTTAGATTTAAAAAAAAAAAAAATAGTTTTGCAAGTCTACATTGATCGTCAAATTGTTAATTCATTTTATTTATGTATTTTTTAATATGGGAGGGTAGGAGCCTCTCTTGCGGGAGGAAGAAGTCTAAAGAGGATCTGCTCCAGCCCACAGGTAAATGTATAGCCCCCCACCTAGCCCACCCACCTTAGATCCTAAAGGCAGACCCTGCACTAGAAGATGTCATGCTTCCAGCCAGTCAAGGGACACTTTCCTTAGCATGCAAGGGCTCCTTCCGGTATTGTGCAAATGCTGAAAATGGGTTCTATGTCAGGTTTTTCTGCACAAGGCCTATATTTTCTATGATTTTTTCAGAGATACAAGGAGAATCGTAAAACTACATGCTATCTACTTGGCATATAGACTTACTAATTACTCTCTTGTTCCAGCTCTGCAGGAAAATATATATTATATAAGGGCCATTGCCAACATTTACTCTTACTATTAGCACTCATTTTAATGCTAACAAAGAAACTTCCTCTGTAACACTGGGGCCTATTTATAATTCAGGGGGTTAATCCCAGTTTCAAGAGCAGTTAAATGTTTTGTCTCTTTGTCACTATAGTCTTATTTTTCCTTGTTGAGTAACTAAAGAACAAACCTACTTGTTGCAGCTGTAAATAAAAGAACCTGACCTGACCTTGTTTGTATAAACTCAATTTGCATACACACGTTTAGGCCAAATACCGCCCATCCAAAGCGCGGTGACGTACACCACGTACGACGGGGCTATAAGACCCCTTTCACACTGAGCCACCCATAGCGTTGGCAGTAAAATGCTGTATTTTTAGCGGCCCTTTACTGTCGGATTTGCGGCGCTATTCGGCCGCTAGCGGGGCGCTTTTAACCCCCGCTAGCGGCCGAGAAAGGGTTAAAACTGCCCGCAAAGTGCCGCTACAGCGGCATTTTGCCGGCGGTACATGGCACTGCCCCATTGATTTCAATGGGCAGAAGCGTATTAGGAGCGGTGAGTTCGCCGCTCCTAATGTGCTCCAAAGAAGGTGCTGGCAGGACTTTTTCTTACACCCTGCCAGCGCACCGATCCAGTGTGAAAGCCCTCGGGCTTTTACACTGGAGACAATAGAGCAGCTGTTTGAGGAAGGATTGTAGGCGCTATTTTTAACGCTATAGCGCCTGCAAAACACCCTTAGTGTGAAAGGGGTCTAAAGGGGAAATTCCATTCAAACGGCGCCACCCTTTGGGCTGCTTTTGCTGATCCTTGCGTTAGTAAAAGTTTGGGGAGAGATGATTCGCACTTTTCAGTCTTCGTGCTTTTCAGTCCGTTACAGCGTGACGAATGTGCTATCTCCATTCCGAGCGCTAGTTTTACCAGAACAAGCGCTCCCGTCTCATACTTGATTTTGAGCATGCATGTTTTTTTCCCCTCAAGACCGGTTTTCCCAACAGGAAACAGTCAGCCGGGAATCCCAGCGGGAAAAAAGAAAACACGTTCTCTTTTTTTTTCCCCGCAGTTTTCCTGTCGGGAAAACTGCGATGGAGCATACACACGGCCAGGATTCCCGGCCAAAAGCTCTCATGGCAGTTTTCCTGCCGGGAAAACCGGTCGCGTGCACGAGGCATTCCATCTAGTTCAACCGACTATAGTTCAATCAATAAAAGGTAAAAGAAAAAGGAATATATATATTGTGACGAGATCCTTCCTCGCCCAGGTCCTGCTCTCCCGACACTCCTCTGCTACCAGTGAGTCAGCTTGCAGATTGCAACGTCTGATGGTCCAGTCATCCAAGGTTCCGGGATCCGAATTACAGCTATGTGCCATTCGGACCCATTAAGAACAAACACCAGGCAGGCTGTATGTAAGTTCCAACAGGACTCTTTATTTCAAGTACACAGCACACTTTTATACAGAATTTTGGAACATCCCACTCCCAACAACCGCTTTCCTATTGGTCAATTGTAAAGTATATCCAGTCTTCACTCAGGTCCCCCTTGACCATGCAAATGAGGACTTGAAATTGTCAACAGGGATTGGTCCAATAGCTTGGATAGAAAGACTTGTGTATTGAGACAGAAGCCCCAGGGGGTAATCAATGTACACAATAACCCGGTCTACTTAATTACTACCTCTGAGAGGTTACATTGCTTTAGACAATAGAATGCTAATTCAATACAGCTGACAGGAGGCTTCTGACCTTTAGAACAATAAACACATACATCTTCACACATACATTCTAGATTCAATTAACCTTCAATCCATAGTTTTTTAGCCAGACGGAGTGTCTCCGACACCCGCTCTTAGCCTGCAGAGCACAATAAAAGGTATTTCTCTAGCTGGTTCCACTTAGCATTTCAATAGCCGGTGTCCTTGCATTGAATGTCCCTCTCCTGTGTAACAGATGTCAAGTAGAAACACTTTAATATCTTAAGATCCATGACATTACTTCCCCTGGGAAACAGTCCAACAGCCGCAGTGGGACCCAAACGGGTCAACTCGAGGATGTTGGAAAAGTAGTCTTAAGGTTCCAGGACTGTCCGCTGGGATGACCCATCTGCCTTCCTGTTTTGAGGTCCTGGCCCATAATCGAATGGCAAGAGGCTCACATTCAGTCCTCTCCAAAAGCCCCTGTCCCGGCTAGGTCTGTCACACATCTCCCCCTTTGGCAGGAGACTAACACTGGGAGAGACCCCAATTCCGGTACCCACCCAGTACCCCAGATAACTTGTCCCAAACAGAGCATTACTCACCCAGCCAATCTCTGCCTCTCTCAGAGAACACGCCTGCCGCTGGGGAGAGGCCTGGACTGGCCCTTCTCCCTGGAGTCCTTTCAGCCGCTGGAGAGAAGACAGGGGGGCTGGGCTCAGTTCATCATGCTGTTGGGGACCTGGGCCAACTGGCCACCATTCCTGGGGTATACCAGTGGAGACTGAAGTCCCATCCACTGATGCTAGGTGAAAATCCCCCGGTGCTTGCAAAGCAAAGCCGACATCCTCCTGTCTCAGTGCCGCACCATTTTCTGGGGTTGTGTCAGTGGAGATCGGTGTCCCATCCACTACCACAGGAACCCCCTCTTCTGTTAGTTGAGAGCAGAGGCCCGGGGCACTCTGCTCTGTTGCCAGCTCTTCCGCTGGGCTGCTGTGAGTGGAGACCACAGTCCCATCCACCGATATCCGCTCAAGCTGTAGTGGTGTGCAGCAGCCAGTAGCATCCTGCCCTGCTGCCAGTGATTCAGATGGGAGTAACAGCTTCACTACCTCAGCTTGTTGCTGGGGAGGGGGGCCAACCGCCCCGGCTCCCTGGAACTCCACAGTTGGTCCCAGTGCTGGGCAGAGATGGCTAGCATTCTGCCCTGTTGCCAGCACTTCTGCTGGGGGTGCATAATCCATAACATCCTCTGAACAGTCCATACACTCTGTAATCTGTGGCTGGGGAGTGATCGCCATCTTCTCACCCTGAGCCTCCGGAACTGCCACAGGGGTGGGGCAGAGGTCTTGATCCCTCTGTCCGGTGACCAGCGCTTCAGCTGGGGAAGTTCCTTGTAACTCCACAAATACTGTCCTTGGTGCTGGGCAGAGCACAGTGAAGTTTGGCCCTGATACCAGCTCTTCTGTTGGAGGCTCCCCAGGTTGTTCTTCCTCAGCAGAAAAGTCTATCAAATCCCCTGTCTCTACAACTGGTGTCTGGGGATAGAGGTTCACCATCTCCTGTCCATGGAACCCAGAAGATGCTATGGGTACTGAGCAGAGGTTAGCAGAGCTCGGCCCTGCGGTCAGCACTTCAGCTTTGGGAATGGCAAGCTCCCGATTTTCCACTGCTGATTCATCAGCCAGGATTTCATCACTGTCAGCTGATATTTCCTCATAGTTCCAGGTAAAGGGAACCTCACCCTGCTGCTGAGCGGAGTCTAGCAGCTGTTTGTAGGCGATTTCCAGTTCCCATTCCTGAGCGGCCAGGAATTCCAAATCTTCCTGTAACCAGTGCACTTCCGGGACATTCAGTCTTCGCTCTCTGTGCTCCATTATTTCCTCCCAACGCCACTCCCGATCGCTCCCAAAGTTGGGATCCCTGGACATCCTCCAATACAACAATCCCAGGCCATCATAGTCAAAGCCTTCCGTGGGGCTGTCATCCGCTGACCACAGGCACTCTTGGACTACATACCACCGGAGGGCTCTGTAGCTCTCGTCCAACCGCATCTCTTCCCGGATCAGCCTGCTTAACTCTGCTGTCCACTCCTGCTTTGGTTGTTCCCCCAATAACAGCATCCGTACTTCATACTGTGACCAGTACCTTACATTGATGGAGGGGAGAGCTTTTCCCTGGTGTCGCTGCTCGCGGGCTAGCGCTTCTTTCCAGAGTTCGCAGCGGATCGAATCAGACCATCCAAGCAGGACCTCCTCTGATACTGGTCCTCTGCGCTGTATCTGCTTCTCTCGCAACCTCCTTCTGAATTCCTCTTCCATGGTTACCGATATCTGTACCTCTCCTCTTCTTTCATTTGGTGCTGCTTCTTTAGGCGTTGTCACCGATCGCCGTATTTCTGCAATTCTCAGCTCCTGTTGCCGCTCTCGTTCTCTCTGTTGTCGCTCTCGTTCTCTCTCATCCTGCCGCTGGAGGTCTCTAATGGTATTCTGTATGGCGGTCTCTGATGGGTTCGCACCATATAATGCCAACCGCTGTTGAACTCGCTGCTGGAACAAGTCTTCAACTGACCGGGGTCCTGCATCACCATCCCTCTGATCCATCTCGGCTAGCGCAATGATCAGGGTGGCCTTGTTCTTCCCACCGGTCCCTCCACGGCTCTCAAGCAAGTCTTTTAGCATGGTTCTCCTCCAGGCTGCATAGCTGGTCATTCATGGTGGTGGTTTGGAGTTGTCCCAGTAACTGGAGAGCAAATCCCACCGCTGCCAACCAATGTGACGAGATCCTTCCTCGCCCAGGTCCTGCTCTCCCGACACTCCTCTGCTACCAGTGAGTCAGCTTGCAGATTGCAACGTCTGATGGTCCAGTCATCCAAGGTTCCGGGGTCCGAACTACAGCTATGTGCCGTTCAGACCCATTAGGAACAAACACCAGGCAGGCTGTATGTAAGTTCCAACAGGACTCTTTATTTCAAGTACACAGCACACTTTTATACAGAATTTTGGAACATCCCACTCCCAACAACCGCTTTCCTATTGGTCAATTGTAAAGTATATCCAGTCTTCACTCAGGTCCCCCTTGACCATGCAAATGAGGACTTGAAATTGTCAACAGGGATTGGTCCAATAGCTTGGATAGAAAGACTTGTGTATTGAGACAGAAGCCCCAGGGGGTAATCAATGTACACAATAACCTGGTTCCAGCTAGACGGCCTGACTCCGACACCCGCTCTTAACCTGCAGAACACAATAAAAGGTATTTCGCAAGCTGGTTCCACTTAGCATTTCAAAAGCCTTGCATTGAATGTCCCTCTCCTGTGTAACATATGTCAAGTAGAAACACTTTAATATCTCAAGGTCCATGACATATATATATATATATATATATATATATATATATATATATATATATATATATATATATATATATATATATATATACATACATATATATATATATATATATATATATATATAAAAATTCTATACCCACAGTTGATCCAGAGGAAGGCAAATAACCCCAGCAAAGCATGAACCAATTTGCTCCAGCAGGGGAAAAAATTCCTTCCTGATTCCCCGAGAGGCGATCGGATATTTCTTTGATCACCGTAACCTATAAATGTTAGTATCCAGTTATATTATGTACATTTAGACCCCTTTCACACTGGGGCGCTTTGCAGGCACTATAACGCTTAAAAATAACGCCTGCAAAGCGCTCTGAAACAGCTGCTGCTGTCTCTCCAGTGTGAAAGCCCTCGGGGCTTTCACACTGGAGCGGTGCACTAGCAGCACGGTAAAAAAAGTCCTGCTAGCAGCATCTTTGGAGCGGTATGTTTACCACTCCTCCCCCCGCTCCTGCCCATTGAAATCAAAGGGCACCACGGCTAAAGCGCCTCTATAGAGGCGCTTTGCAGTGGTTTTAACCCTTTCTCGGCCGCTAGTGGGGGTAAAAGCGCCGCGCTAGCGGCCGAATAGCGAAGAAAAATTGACGGTTTAGCACTTCTAAAAATAGCACCGCTTTACCGCCGACGCACCCACCGCCCCAGAGTGAAAGGGGCCTTAGGGAAAAACATCCAGGCCTTTTTTTAAAACAATCTACTGAGCTGGCCAGAACCACCCCTGCAGGGAGTCTATTCCACATTTTCACAGCTCTTACTGTAAAGAAACCTTTCCGTATTTGGAGGTGAAATCTCTTTTCCTCTAGACGTAAAGAGTGTTCCCTTGTCCTCTGTGATGACCTTAAAGTAAATAACTCAACACCAAGTTAATAATATGGACCACTTATGTATTTGTACATGTTGATCATATCCTCCCTTAATTTCCTCTTCTCAAGAGAGAATAAATTCAGTTCCTCTAGTCTTTCCTCATAGCTGAGCTCCTCCATGCCTCTTATCAGTTTGGTTGCCCTTCTCTGCACTTTCTCCAGTTCCCCAATATCCTTTTTGAGAACTGGTGCCCAAAATTGGACTGCATATTCCAGATGAGGTCTTACTAATGATTTATACAGGGGCAAAATTATATCTCTCTCTCTGGAGTCCATACCTCTCTTAATACAAGAAAGGACTTTGCTCGCTTTGGAAACCGCAGCTTGGCATTGCATGATGTTATTGAGCTTATGATCTACCAAAACCCCCAGATCCTTCTTCACTACAGATCCCCACAGTTGTACTCCCCCTAGTATGTATGATGCATGCATATTCTTAGCCCCCAAGTGCATAACTTTACATTTATCAACATTAAACCTCATCTGCCACTTAGTCGCCCAATTAGACAGAGCATTGAGGTCGGCTTGTAAATTGGCGACATCCTGTAAAGACTTTATTCCACTGCATAGCTTGGTGTCATCTGCAAAGACCGAAATGTTACTTTTGATCTCAGACCCAATATCATTTATAAAGATATTAAAAAGTAAGGCCCCGTACAGACGAGGGGACATGTCCGATGAAAACGGTCCGTTTTCATCGGACATGTCCGCTCGGAGATTTCGGTCTGATGGCTGTACACACCATCAAACCAAAATCCCTGCGGACAGAGAACGCGGTGATGTAGACGACACCGACGTTCTCTATCGCGCGAGTTCAATGCTTCCACGCATGCGTCGAATCAATTCGACGCATTCGCGGGATTTCGGTCCGCTGGTTAGACGTACTAACCAGCGGACATGTCCGACGGACAGCTTTCCAGCGGACAGGTTTCTTAGCATGCTAAGAAACTTTAGTCCGCTGAAAATCTGTCCGCTAGCCTGTACACACGATCGGATCTGTCCTCTGAAACTGGTCCGCGGACCAGTTTCAGCGGACATGTCCGGTCGTGTGTACGAGGCCTAAGGGTCCCAACACTGAACCTTGGGGTACACCACTGATAACCTTAGACCATTCCGAATAAGAATCATTAACCATTACTCTCTGAATTCTGTCTTTTAGCCAGTTTTATATCTATTTACAAACTGATTTTTCCAAGCCGTACAAATTAGCTGTGTGTGAAGAACTGTGTCAACCCCTTTTGCAAAATCCAAGTATAGCACGCCCACAGCCATTCCTCTGTCCAAGGTTTTACTTACCTCTTCATAAAAAGAAATCAGATTTGTTTGAAAACTTCTGTCTTTCATGAATGCATGCTGTCAGTTGCTTAAACTATTTAGAACATAGAACTCATCTATGTGGTTCTTTTATTAAAGGCTTCAGCAATCTTCCCAACTATAGAAGTTAAACTAACAGGTGTATAGTTACTTGCTAAAGACTTTGGGCCAAATTCTCAAAAAACCTGCCTAACTTAAATTTCAGCAGTTAAGTTACACTGACTTAAAATTTCTACCTAAGTGCCCGATCGTCAAAGCACTTACCTAGAAATTTCAGGCCGTGTAACTTAAGTGCCGCCGTCGTAAGGCGGTCCTCCTCTCCTGGGGGCGTTTAAAATTTAAATGAGGCGCGCTCCCGCGCCGGCCGTACTGCACATGCGCGTGACGTCATTTTCCCGACGTGCAGCGCGCGAACGTAATTAACGCCGGGCGGCTTTGAGAATTTCGACGGGACACTAAAGTTGCGACGGGTGAAAAAAAAAAGACGCGCCGGGAAAACAAATAATTATAAAAAAAAATGACAGCGTCGCTCAGCATGCATTCCTGAGAGGGAGAACTCCATGCCAATTTTCAAAGAAAAAAACGGCATGGGTTCCCCCCCCAGGAGCATACCAGGCCCTTAGGTCTGGTATGGGTTGTAAGGAGACCCCCCCCACGCCGAAAAATTGACGTAGGGGGTCCCCCTTCAATCCATACCAGACCCGTATCCAAAGCACGCTACCCGGCCGGTCAGGAAGGGAGTGGGGACGAGCGAGCGCCCCCTCCTGAGCCGTGCCAGGCCGCATGCCCTCAACATGGGGGGGTTGGGTGCTCTGGGGCAGGGGGGCGCACTGCGGGCCCCCCCACCCCAGAGCACCCTGTCCCCATGTTGATGAGGACAGCACCTCTTCCCGACAACCCTTGCCGTTGGTTGTCGGGGTCTGCGGGCTGGGGCTTATCGGTATCTGGGAGTCCCCTTTAATAAGGGGGCCCCCAGATACCGGCCCCCCACCCTAAGTGAATGGATATGGGGTACATCGTACCCCTATCCATTCACCTGGAGGCAAAAAGTAAAAGTTAGTAAACACACAACACAAGGCTTTTTAAAATAATTTATTATTCTGCTCCGGATGCCCCCCCTGTCTTCTTTATTAGCTCTATTTCCAGGGGGGGCTTCTTCTTCCGCTCTCCGGGGGTCTTCCACTCTCCGGGGGTCTTCTTCCACTCTCCGGGGGGGGTTTCTTCTTCCGCTCTCCGGGGGGGGGCTTCTCCGCTCTCCGGGGGGCTTCTTCCATCTTCTCCCCTCTTCCGCTGTTGACTCGGCGAACCCCGGTTCTTCTCCAGCTGTTCGGTGCCTTCTTCTTCAGTGCTGGCTGCCTGCTATGTTTGTGTGTTAGCTCAATTAGTAACAGGCAGCCGGCGCGGTCTTCTGTGACGTCAGGTTCTTCTTCTCCCCTCTTCCGATGTTGACTCGTCGCATCTTGTCGCTGTAATGATGGAAGCGCGCCTTGCATCCCATTTATATAGGCATCACCGTCCCATCATGCTCCGGTAGGTACCTACGTGGTGGGTGCCTACCCACGTGCACCCACCACGTGGGTACCTGCCGGAGCATGATGGGACGGTGATGCCTATATAAATGGGATGCAAGGCGCGCTTCCATCATTACAGCGACAACAGGCGACGAGTCAACATCGGAAGAGGGGAGAAGAAGAACCTGACGTCACAGAAGACCGCGCCGGCTGCCTGTTACTAATTGAGCTAACACACAAACATAGCAGGCAGCCAGCGCTGAAGAAGAAGGCACCGGACAGCTGGAGAAGAACCGGGGTTCGCCGAGTCAACAGCGGAAGAGGGGAGAAGATGGAAGAAGCCCCCCGGAGAGCGGAGAAGCCCCCCCCCGGAGAGCGGAAGAAGAAACCCCCCCTGGAGAGTGGAAGAAGACCCCCGGAGAGTGGAAGACCCCCGGAGAGCGGAAGAAGAAGCCCCCCCTGGAAATAGAGCTAATAAAGAAGCCAGGGGGGGCATCCGGAGCAGAATAATAAATTATTTTAAAAAGCCTTGTGTTGTGTGTTTACTAACTTTTACTTTTTGCCTCCAGGTGAATGGATAGGGGTACGATGTACCCCATATCCATTCACTTAGGGTGGGGGGGCGGTATCTGGGGGCCCCCTTATTAAAGGGGACTCCCAGATTCCGATAAGCCCCCGCCCGCAGACCCCGACAACCAACGGCAAGGGTTGTCGGGAAGAGGTCCTGTCCTCATCAACATGGGGACAGGGTGCTCTGGGGTGGGGGGGCCCGCAGTGCGCCCCCCTGCCCCAGAGCACCCAACCCCCCCATGCTGAGGGCATGCGGCCTGGCACGGCTCAGGAGGGGGGGGGGGGGCGCTCGCTCGTCCCCACTCCCTTCCTGACCGGCCGGGTAGCGTGCTTTGGATACGGGTCTGGTATGGATTGTAGGGGGACCCCCTACGTCAATTTTTCGGCGTGGGGGGGTCTCCTTACAACCCATACCAGACCTAAGGGCCTGGTATGCTCCTGGGGGGGAACCCATGCCGGTTTTGAATTTTAAAATTGCCGTGGAGTTCTCCCTCGGGAATGCATACCAAATGCCGTCGCTGGAATGGGCCTTTACAATGTGTGACTAACTTTCCACATTATAAAACCAGCCCTAGTTTTGCGCAGGCAAATTCGGAACTTACGCAGAAATCACAGTGATGAAATGCTTTGAAAATCTGCTTAAGTCCTCATTTGCATACGCAAAGCTGCATTTCAATGAGAAATGCCCCCAGTGGCGGATGCGGTACTGCATCCTAAAATCTGACCGTGTAAGTGTCTTACACATGTCAGATTTTCTGCCTAACTTTGGAAAAAGCCTTTTGAGAATCGTTTCCAAAGTTAGGCACAGAGATAAGCAGGCTGAACAGCAGTTAAGTCTGCGTATCTCTTTTGAGAATCAGGCCCTTTGATCCTCTTTTAACCCCCCTGGCGGTATTCCCGAGTCTGGCTCGGGGTGGAATTTCAGGACCAAAAGCGGTAACCCCGAGCTAGACTCGGGACCACCTTGCAGCGTCCACAGGCCAAGTTACTACATTGTCCCTGAATCCTGCGATGCCTCTCCTCTGTGTGATTGAGCGGTGTCCTCCTCGCTCTATTCACAGTGCCGAGCTCCGTTCCCTGCAATGTTACGACGCACGGGGGCGGAGATCTTATAGATTACAGTACTGTATGAAAAAAATACACATCCCCTTTGTCCCTAGTGGTCTGCCCAGTGTCCTACATGCACATTTATATAGTAAAAACTTTTTTTTCTGCCTGGAAACTGGAGATTGTCCATAGCAACCAAAAAGTGTCCCTTTATGTTAAAAGTGGTTTTAGACTAGCTAAAAACAGCTATAATAAATTAGAATCACTTGCAGAATTGAGCGATATCGATTTTTGGGGAAATTTGTCATCAAAAAATAAAAAAGTAATAATTTTTATTATTATTATATTATTTGTTATAATTATTTATATTTATTTATTATATTATAATTTATGATTTTGTGTTTCAAATTTTATTATACTCGGGATGTCTACTAGACTCTTGTTTGGACAGATTTAAGTGAGTTATTCCTAAGAATTACAAGCCTACAATATAAAACACCATATTTCCATGCAAAATAATGGTACCGCTTTCAGCACCTAAAATCTGAATTAATCATACCGCCAGGGAGGTTAAATATAGGAACCACATTGGGCTTATGCCAATCCAGTGATACTATTCCTGTCATTATTGAGTCCCTGATAATTTTAAAAAATGTCTTTAAAATTACAGAGCTCAATTCTTTTAGAATCCATGGGTGTATGCCATCTGGTCTAGGTGTTTTATTCACCTTTATTCTGTCTAAATATTTCTGAACCATATACATTTTGAGCCATTGAGGATCATTTGGGGCTTTGTCAATACATCCCTATTATGAACATGAACTCCCCCATGCTCCTTTATATTTACAGAGCTGAAGAATGTCTTTCATAAATGTGCCTTCTCCTTGTCCCCAGTCACCCACTCTAGATTATTTTGTAAAGGGCCTACATGCCCTTTTTTTTTAACTAGGTGGACTTGTGTCTTTTTCAACCCGACTAACTATATGTAATGATGTAATATATTTGAAGATTTTTTGGGGGTTTGTCCTACTATCTTTGCAATCTGTCGTTCATTTAGAATTTGTGTGGCTTTGATTTCCTTTTTAAATACTCTGTTATATTCTTTGTAACATTTAAACAATGATAGTGTTCCTTCATTTTTTATATTTAGCAACATAGGTTTTATTTTTAGTCTTTTTCATTTTCTGCCCATGGAAATATACTTTGCAGTGTGTTCACCTACAGTCACTTTCTGTTCTGTGTTTGTTGATGCCAATATTCCCTCCTAGTCTAAGACTTGGAGAGCAGTCCTCATCCTGGGAAATGTGCTCTATTGAATTTAAGTGTTTTTGTATTTCCAGTGTGTTTGTTGCTTACAGCTTACATTAAATTAAATCATGTTATGGTCACTGCTACCCAGATGTTCTTTTATATGAACATTAGTAATAAGCTCTGCATGGTTTGAGATTAACAGGTACAGCAGAGCATCATTCCTAGTTGGGACCTCTATGAATATTGTCTTGTAGTAGGTTTATAAATGTCTGCCCTTGTTTCTGCAGTCCCATTACTCCAGTCAATTTCTGAGTAGTTAAAATCCTGCAATATTATCACCGTCCCACCCCTTACAGCCCTTTATCTATGCAAGGAGCCGAGTCGCCACCTGCAAGTGTTGTCAGGCTGTCTGTGGGAAAAGGTGGCAAACTACATAAAGCATCTATGTTTGTACATAGATGCTTTGCATATTATTCCAGAATACATTAGCTAATCCAAAACATGACATGTAAGTTAAATTTCCTAAAATTAACAGATTCACTGGACATTTTTTTTGTATAATTATTCACTCTCAAATTTTTCACCTGATCTTTTCAGCGTTAATCATTAAAGAGAAACTTCACCCTCTTCTGCTCCCTCTTCCTCCCAGCCCATCCCTCTTACCTGTGGGATGTCATCAGAAAGCACACTCTCCAGCTCAGTAGTTCCAGCGTTATCTTGCTGTGTTCCACTGATCATGTGTCACAGCATGTGTCCTGAGCCACCATCGTGGTGTACTATTCTGGGTTAAGACAGCCAGGCCCACATTGACACATCAACTTCGCCCACCCGCTGCTCTGTGAATGTGCTTTTAAAGCCTCCTATATGGGAAGGAGAAATCGCCGGAGGCTACAAACTAGGACACAACATTGTTGCCTATGTGAGGGAAGGGGGGGGGGTTGCATTGCCACAGAAAAAATATATAACAAACCTCAAAATAACTATTTTAGATAGCAGAAGGTGTAGCTAAAGCAGGATCTTAAAGTCCGTTTCCAGAGTAAAGTGCTACTTTAATATCTCAGCAAACTTAGGACTCGTTTACACCTGAGGCACAGGAATGGCTGACACGCATTCAGGATGCAATATTGTAGCTTCCACAATGCCTTTTAACCACCCATCTCCATGGCTCATTCACCTATTTTAACCACGCATCTGCCTGACCGCAAGTGTAAATTAATCACATTAAGTGTATATAAGATCATTTAATGGCATGTCTTTTAATTATACTACAGTACATGCCTGAGCAGGTCTGTTTACATACAGTAGAGGAAAAAGGTCAGATAAAGAAGGCTGGCAAAATCACCAGGTATTTTTACTACAATAGACAGAACAATATAGAGAAAGAGTGGATGATTTAAAGCAAAGTTGTCCAACTTTTTGACCTTCCTGGATCACATTGGAAGAAGAGGAATTGTCTTGGACCACACATAAAATACACTAACAATAAAAATAGCTGATGCGCAGAAAAAGTCAGGCAGGTCACAACTTTACAATCACTGATATAGATACTGTACCTATTTGAGTAATTTTATGTAATTTTCTTTGTAATATTTTTTATCATAAAAGGGTAACATAAAACGAGTGCGATATTTGACAACATTTTTCATAAAAACGAATTAATGCACCAATATCTGGTTCAATGGACGTAGTAGCAATTCTCAATGAATTCTCAAGGTGCTCATCAGACATTTTAGTTCGAATTTTGCCCATTTGTGTGCTTCATCTTCGAAAATAGTTGCTCACAAATATAGGTGCTGTAAAAAAAATTAAAAAAAATCATCATTAGTAAATTTAAGATTTTGTGTTGGGCATCATTCATAGCCATCCTGGACACCCCTGATTTAAAGTAAAGAAGCAATTTGGAATGGAAAAAAATACATTTAGGCTTTTATATACTATGTTTCATAAGCTTCAACATGAAGATTTTGTGAGCAGAGCAATTATTATTATTTAGTAATTTACAATTATTTGCCTTTTAGCTATACTACATAGGGTTGTACAATTTCACCTGTGACTTTTGAAAAAGATACCTAAAACTGATTCTTAAGGAGCACAGTCAACAACAAATATCTTACAGCGAGCAGCAATTTTATTAACCATTTTATTGCTGAGTAGAACATTCCACTTATCATTCCTTGCAGCAACAGTTTGATCTTCTTGTAGGACACTAAACATGGATGATGCATGTAGTTAGGCTTGTGGCAGGCACCAATTGGTTATGTATTCAGTAGGTGGAGAGCTTAGGGTGCTATGTTAACTTCTGTTAGAAAGCTATCATTTTCTTGTAAACCATATGTGCAGCATGCATATGTATGTAGTCAATGAATATATTGTGTGAATTATGGCTTATTTCAGGGGATTCCATACAATTATATATGCTAAGTATGCAGTCATACAAGTTAAAGCGGGGGTTCACCCGCACATAACACTTTTTCCCCTTAGATTCCTGCTTGTTTTGTCTAGGGGAATCGGCTAGTTGTTTTAAAATATGAGCCGTACTTACCGTTTACGAGATGCATCTTCTCCGCCGCTTCTGGGTATGGGCTGCGGGACTGGGCGTTCCTATTTTGATTGACAGTCTTCCGAGAGGCTTCCGACAGTCGCATCCATCGCGTCACTATTTTCCGAAAGAAGCCGAACGTCGGTGCGCAGGCGCAGTATAGAGCCGCACCGACGTTCGGCTTCTTTCGGCTACTAGTGACGCGATGGATGCGACCGTCGGAAGCCTCTCGGAAGACTGTCAATCAAGAAGGAACGCCCGCTCCCGAAGACCCATACCCGGAAGCGACGGAGAAGATGCATCTCGAAAACGGTAAGTACGGCTCATATTTTAAAACAACTAGCCGATTCCCCTAGACAAAACGAGCATCCATCTAAGGGGAAAAGATAAAAAAAAACATCATTGGGTGAACTCCCGCTTTAACTATCCAAAATGCTCCTACTTTACAATTTAACAGAAAATTTCCAAATACCATACAAATTCAGTTCTTAAACAACTGCAAGAAAATTGCAACTGGTTGTGATTATTGTCCACAGTCACACACTGCCATGATTATTCTCAATTAAATAAAGGGAATAAATGAATGAATTAACCCAAAGTGGATTTGGCCCACATCATGGCCATTTGCTCTAGAAGGAAAATTGTATTTTCCATCCATTTATTCAGTATTCTAATGCTGCATAGAATCAGCTGTTCAACAACCCAAAGAACTATTGGTTGAACTAGATAGCCAACAAACCAGTAAGGCGGAAGGGTGGAAATTCTCTGTTATAAGAAAAGACTAGAGGAAAACTCCAGGCTTTTTGCAACCATGTTAAATAACCCTATCACCACAGGGTCAATGTTACGCAATAAAAAAACTGTAAAAAATGTAGTTATACAAACCCCTCTGGTGGCCCATGTATTGAAAAAATTATTCATCTTTTTTTCCCAGCAGCTGCAAATGTTCAATCGCTGGATGAGTCAAATACTGCTCCAACCACTGTGATTTCTTCCACTGATTTGTGCTTCCTGTAATGGTGGAGGAGCAAATATTTTAAACACCAAGAAGTGTAGAATACTTGCCACATCAGGGGAGCAAAGAAGTTACGGCTTTTCAATACACAGGCCACTGGAAAATCATCATATATCTATGCTTATTTTTAAGATGTAAGGTTACTTTAACCAGTCCTTTACCCTTCCACTCCTTTTAGAGAAGATATACAATAATATACTACTTCATTGAATATTCAGTGAGACCCTCTTAACCTTATCCTATGTTTTCACTGGTTAAAGTCCCATTGACTGTCAATTTACAGGTGTTGATATAGTCAGTAGGGATGAGCTTGATCACCAGTTCAGTGGAGAGCTTATCCAGAACTCTGATGCCGCATACACAAGATCGGTTCGTCTGATGAAAACGGTCTGATGGACCGTTTTCATCAGACGAACCGATTGTGTGTGGGCCCCATCATTTTTTTTCCCATCGGTGAAAAAACGTAGAACCTGTTTTAAAATTATCTGATGGTTAAAAATACGACCGTCTGTGGGGAAATCCATCGGTTAAAAATCAACGCATGTTCAGAATCAAGTTGGCGCATACTCGGGAGCATTGAACTTCATTTTTCTCAGCACATAATTGTGTTTTACGTCACCGCGTTCTGACACGATCGGTTTTTTAACTGATAGTGTGTAGGCAAGACTGATGAAAGTCAGCTTCATCGGATATCCGATGAAAAAATCCATCAGACCGTTTTCATTGGATGAACCGATCGTGTGTACAGGGCATGACTGTTGAGTTTCAAGGCATGGCCGAAAAAAAATGACCAGATTTGACCTGTTCATCAGTCTGACCTTTGGCTGCTGCTGCTACTGGAAGCAATTAATTTAGTGTCGATATTACTATCACTACTAATATATGTCTTCCTAGCCCCCCTGTTGGCTTATTTAACATAGTGAACATACTAGCTGGGATGATCTTGGATGATGTTAGTGACTACATCATTGGCTGGCTTGTTTATATTCAGCAGCCAGCCTGGAAGCTCTCAGTTGCATCAGGAATCCGCCAGGATCTCTCATGTGATTATCAATGTATTTATTGTATATCACCAGGGACTGTGATTGATCATGGATTTACACTGTGAGATCTTTTTTTTAAAATAGAGGACAATATTACAATATGGCTACAGTTTTTGAAAATGAACATTCTTTGGCAAATTATTAAAAAGGGGTAATATGTATACATTACATTCGCACTGGCAAGGTACCCTCCCCATGGTGAGGCCATTTGACATGGAATGTTACAGGAGGGGAACCCCCATGCTTATTGGCCCATGATTTTTCTGGCCATTAAGGCTACATGCTAGCATAGGGGTCTAGTATAAATTTTGGATTGACCCCACCAAAAAAAAAAATCTCAAGTACCTTGGGATATGGATTTTAAGGGGGGACCCTATGCAAAAAGACAACAAAAAAATGTGTGGGGTCCTCTTTCAAAATTCATACTAGTGTGCAGTTCCCCCATCCTAAACCATACCAGACCACATGCCCTCACCATAGGGAGAGTACCTTGCCAGGGGGGCCCTGGCTAAGCATTTGTCTCCAGGTTGATGGGGACAAGGGACTCTTTTCCATATCCATGGCCCAGCGGATGCAAGGGTCTTTAGGGGAGACTTATCAGCTTCCGGAAGCCCCTTTACATAAGAGGCTCCCTAGATATCCACTCCCTATGAGAATGAGCAAGGGTTACATAATACTCCTTATCTGCTGGTTTAAGCAGTTATCATATCCTGTATGCTCTGGTTTCTTTACAAATCACAGTGCTGTTCATCCACAATGTGTCTCTTTGTGCAGCATCACAACATTTTGTGAAATGGGGGGGGGGGGGGGGGGGGTCTGTTGATCTTCACAGTTATCGTCATGATACTATATACAGCTGCCATTCATATCATTGGAACATATAGTGTACATCAGCTGACAGACAGGGACATCTTTAAAGCATGGTAAATGAGAAACAAAAAATCTTCGTAGAGGCAGAAGCAGAAGATTCAAGGAAAGTGTCCTGCCTGGTCTCTTTATGACCTCCAGTGAAAATTTATGATATCGTATATTTCATGTGGGAAGAAGTGTTCTTCTGACAAAGTTGTTACAAAGAACATTTTGAAAGATTTATTATTTTCTTTTCCTATTGTACAGTTTTAGTGTTGTAGGCTACTTGTCTTTGTCCAATTAAAATTGTAAGGCATTGCCCTTTACTCGCTAGCTGCTGCGTGTGCTATCATTACACTGCAGCCCTCAAAAAAGGTACACAATTAAATTACAAATGTATATATTTTAATCACTAGCATTCCTCTTGGTCTTACAATACATGGTATTTGCAATACAAAAATCACACTAAACAAAATAAATTTTGCATTTCGCCCCTTTGTCCATCATAATACTATTGTCTGCATATCCCTTGTTATATGTGTTTAGGTCAGATAAAGATGTATTAAAAAATATCTCCATGCCTAGCCACCAAGAAACCTAAACCTCCAAACACACGTGGTGGGAGATTTACCAAAACTGGAGAGTGCAAAATCAGGTGCAGCTCTGCATAGAAACCAATCAGCTTCCAGGTTTCATTGTCATTCACCAGCCATTCACTGCAGGTTAATCAATCACTGCAGCAGGAAGATTACACCTGGATTAAATGTTTTGGTGAACGTCAAATTCACTGCTCTATAAATACAACCTATAAAATCCCACAGAAGACAACTTTTCAATTTTAAATGGTGCCTTGAAAAAGTATTCATACCCCTTGAAATGTTCCACTTTTTGTCATGTTACAACCAAAAACGTAAATGTATTTTATTGGGATTTTATGTGAAAGACCAACACAAAGTGGCACATAATTGTGAAGTGGAAGTGAAATGATAAATGGTTATCAAAAGTGTTTACAAATAAATATCTGAAAAGTGTGGCGTGCATTTGTATTCAGTCCCCTTTACTTTGATACCCCTAACTTAAATCTAGTGGAAGCAATTGCCTTGAGAAGTCACCTGATTAGTAAATAGCCCACCAGTGTGTAATGTAATCTCAGTATAAATACAGCTGTTCTGTGAGGCCGTCAGACATTTATTAGAGAACCTGAGTGAACAAACAGAATCATGAAGGCCAAGGAACACACCAGACAGGTCAGGGATAAAGTTGTGGATAAGATTTAAGCAGGATTAGGTTATAAAAAAATATCCCAAGCTTTCAACATCTCATGGAGCACTGTTCAATCCATCATTTAAAAATGGAAAAAGTATGGCACAACTGCAAACCTACCAAGACATGGCCGTCCACCTAAACTGACAGGCTGGACAAGGAGAGCATTAATCAGAGAAGCAGCCAAGAGGCCCATGGTAACTCTGGAGGAGCTACAGAAATCCACAGCTCAGGTAGGAGAATCCATCCACAGGACAACTATTAGATATACACTCCATAAATCTGACCTTTATGGAAGAATGGTAAGAAGAAAGCCATTGTTAAAAGAAAGCCATGAGAAGTCCTGTTTGCAGTTTGCGAGAAGCCATGTGGGGGACACAGCAAATATGCGGTAGAGGGTACTCTGGTCAGATGTGTGGCGGAAAATGAACACTGCACATCACCCTGAACACACCATGCTCACCTTGAAACATGGTGGTGGCAGTGTCATGTTGTGGGGATGCTTTTCTTCAGCAGGGACAGGGAAGCTAATCAGAGTTGATGGGAAGATGGATGTAAACCAAATACAGGACAATTTTAGAAGAAAACCTGTTAGAGTCTGCAAAAGACTTGAGACTGGGGCAGGGATTCACATTCCAGCAGGACAACGACCATAAACATACAGACAGAACTACAATGGCAAGGTTTAGATCAAAGCATAGTCATGTGTTAGAATGCCCCAGTCAAAGTCCAGACCTAAATCAAATTGAGAACTTGTGGCAAGACTTGAAATTTGCTGTTCACAGATGTTCTCCATCCAATCTGACAGCACTTGAGCTATTTTTCAAATAAGAATGGGCAAACACTTCACTGTCTAGATTAAGCTGGAAGATGCATACCCAAAAAGACTTGCAGCTGTAATTGCAGTGAAAGGTGGTTCTTAAAAGTTCTAAAGAAGATTGCTTAAATGTGCATCCTCACAGGGTGACACTGTGGATGCACAGGTAGAGATGTGCCAACGTCCGGATAATTGTAAATGGAAACGAATTGCGCTAAGAAATTGGACTTTAAACGGCACATGGGTACTTTGTGGAAAAAATCTAAGGCCCCGTACACACGAGAGGATCTATCCGCTGGTATTTATCCGTGGATCAGTTCCAGCGGATATATCCTGTGGTGTGTATGGCCCAGCGGATATTTTTCCGCGGATATTTTTCGGGCCGATGGATTTCCAGCGGATAAAAATTTCTTAGCATGCTAAGAAATCTATCCGCTGGAATCCTGTCCAGCGGATTGATCCGGTGGTCTGTACAGACTCACCGGATCAATCCGTCCGATCCCCTCCGGCGATGATTTGACGCATGCGTGGGAAGTCTTTACCTTCCAGCGTCGCGCACGTCGCCGCGTCATCATTGCGGCGACGGCGCGACACGTCACCGCGGATGGATTCCGCGCGGATTTCGATCTGATGGTTAGTACAACCATCAAATCAAAATCCGCCAGAGGATTTATCTGCGGGAACGGTCCGGATGACCGTTTCCAGCGGATAATCCTCTCGTGTGTACTAGGCCTAAGGGTTTTATTGTAGAAATATATAAAAATACAGTAATACATACAAAACTGTTTAAATAGTAGTTATCAATGCATGGCCCAAAATAATATTCTATTAACACTTCCAACAGCTATAGTTATTTAGATAAACTCAGATGAGTAGCACTACACATCCAACAAACAATAATGGTTGAACAGTACAAGTGTGAAGTGAATAGCCTTAAGATGGGTCCAAATACAGAAGAATTTTCTTGCTCTGCTCTACATGTTTCGTGTATCGTAACGCTTCTTCAGGAGCATAGTAGTAGACAGGTCATATTGAGTAGTGTAACACAGACCTAGATACCAAAGCACTGATTGTAAGAATCATCGTAGACAGCAGGGTAAAACACAGTCTGCTGGTAAGCAAAGAAGGGTTTTCCGGATATAGTAAACTCAAACCACCAGGGTATATATAGAAATGGAGTTATTACATCAAATAGGCCAAGACAGTCTGTCCAGAATAATGCCCAAGGATGATAACGTGCTCAAGCTCTTAAAAGCGTGGGTGACGTGGTGGCGTGGTTAGCGATCCTATTGGTACCTTCCTGTGAGCTGCCTGTGATGGCTTGTTAAGCCTGCCTTGCCTACACAAGATCGTGGAAAAAAAATGCTTGAGAAAAGCGCGGTGGCGTACAACACATACGACGGCACTATAAAGGGGAAGTACCATTCAGATGGCGCCACCCTTGGGGCTGCTTTTGCTGATTTTGTGTTAGTAAAAGTTTGGTGAGAGACGATTCATGCTTTTCAGTCTGTTACAGTGTGATGAATGTGCTATCTCCATTACGAACGCTAGTTTTACCAGAACGAGCGCTCCCGTCTCATAACTTGCTTCGGAGCATGCGCTTTTTTTTCACGTCGTTAAAGCCTACACACGACCATTTTTTACGACGTGAAAAACGGCAACGTGAAAAACGACGTGAAAATTTAGAGCATGTTCTAAATTTTTAATGTCCATTTTTAATGTCGCGAAAAATGCTCTGGAGCCCACACACAATCGTTTTTAATGACATTACAAAAAAATAAAATTTTCACATCGTGAAAAACGGTCGTGTGTACGCAGCATTATAGTCATCTAGTGATCACTATAGAAGTGCATGGGTGCAATCTCCAGTTCAGCAGGATGTTTTATTAAGAATCGCATGATTACATGAGTTTATGTATTTGAACTTGTTGAGCTACCTTTTTTATTTTTTTCTGCTTTTAACATTTACCTTTGTTTTAAACACTTACCTTGCAATTTGTTTTTGTTCTAATAATTCTGTGTTGGTTGAACTAGGTGGACTTGTGTCTTTTTTCAAGCAGATTAACTATCTAATTATGTAATAATATAGAAAGCACTAAGGTTCCCTTTTACTTTCTCTTTGCGATTCCACCCATGACGCTCTCTGGACACATAATTGTCAGTAGAATGGGAGAGAAAGTATAATTTATTAAAAGCGAGGGTGATATGCATTGTACTAGCTGTACCTATTGGATAACTAATTTTGTATTATCTTTATTTATATAGCCCCATCCATCATAAATAGATGATTTTTCAGACTAAGATGTGATTGTCGGAAGTATGGGCCAAATCCACAAAAGGGATACGACGGCGTAATTGCTGTTACGCCGTCGTATCCCTGTTCCTAACTATGGAACTGATCCACAGAATCAGTTTTCCATAGATAGGCAGAAGATCCGGCATGTGTAAGGGACTTACACTGCCGGATTTTAGGATGCAGTACCGCATCCGCCGCTGGGGGCATTTCGTGTCGAGCTTTTCAGCTTCGTTTTTTCTCCGTAAGTTTTAGTTTGCATATGCAAAATTAGGGCTGCTTTTACAAAGTGTAAACTGTTTACACCTTGTAAAAACAGACCTTTCTGTCCAGCGACGCAATTTTTTTTTAATTTTAAAAAAAAAAATTCGCGCCGTATCTTTTTTTTTTCCCGACGCAACTTTATTGACCCGTCGCAATCCACAAAGCTCGGTGTAACGTAATTTCGCGCTATGCACGTCGGGAAAATGACGTCACGAGCATGCGCAGTACGGCCGGCGTGGGAGCGCGGCTAATTTAAATGGGAATCGCCCCCATGAAAATAGGAACGCCTTGCGCCGGCGGAATTTAAGTTACACAGCCCAAAATTTCTAGGTAAGTGCTTTGTGGATCGGGCACTTAGGTAGAAATTTTAAGGCAGTCTAACTTAAATGGAAAAAATTAAGTTACGCCGGATCTTTGTGGATTACCCCCTATATTCTTTTTGAATACAGCATTTTCGTTTGGAAATCCTGCTGAAAGTGCCGTCACAAGCGTCTTGATGCCTTCCCAGGCTAAATTTGCAATAACTCAGCTACACAGAAAATGTTAATGCAGTTTTAGATATTTCAAGTCCTGGCAAGATATGGAGCACTTCACATAATATTACATATTAGCATCAACACCCAGCCTTAACTGGATTGCTAATGGATTAATAGTGAAACAGACGCACTTAACTCCAACCATATATTTCAATGGAGACCCGAGATGCATGACTTAATTGTAGAAAACAAGACAACAATGTCAATGTTGGCAAAGTTTTACAACAATGTCCTGGATTGATCTGAATTAACAGTTCACAGCTTGTGGAGAGTATATATTTCAAACGTATTACACACTAAAATTCTACAGCTTGATAACAGTACAAAATGTACTTAGCCTAGTGAACCTTTGTTTGTAAATTCATAGACACAATCACATGAAGAAGAGTTAACAAAATTGGAATTTCCCCATTCTAATGTTTCTAACATAATAAAATATCTGAGGCACTGGACTTGGATCTTATTGCCTGTCAAAAATGAAGATGTTGGTTGAGCTTAATAACTGGACTTTGGCAGCTCTACTGCAAGGCTAGGCCATGAACTCCCAAATTAACCTAAATAAAATCAGCATCAGACAGTTGTATTGGAAGACCATAATTATTTATTGTTGACAAGAATGTGACAGCACTCATATCAATTCAAGGTGGGATTAATAGATAATTAAAGAGAAGGGCTAGTGGTGTATGTTGAGATTGTAATGAAAATAATGTACACGTGGAGTCCCTGATATTCATTGAATGAGATAATATTGGATATATTATTGCTGGTCTTTGTTTAGGTGTGAACCATGTTAGAAGGTCTTAAGGGAGCAATCCACCTGCTAAGGACTCAATAAGGATCCAATCTGGTGTATACTAGTTGGCAAATAAAAGATAATTGGGCTGTTCCATTGGTTTAATTTCTGAAACTATCAGTCTGGACTTTATTTTGGATGTGAATAACAATTTGTTTAGATAAATCTATGTCCATTAGAACCCAAAGTATATTTAATAATCCATGATTGGAATTTTTTTATGTACAGATTGGAATTCTTTTTCTGGAATATTAATGGGCAGGATTCTAAAGTAATATAATAATTTAGGTAAGAGAGTGATTTTTAATAGGTTGCCCCTTAAGTAAATTTCTTCCAACATTTATTTTAAACAAAGGTATGTAGTTAGCTTTATATAATTGTGCTATAGAAAGAGTAAGTTATCTAAATATGGTGGTGGAAAATCTTTTCTCAAATAATAAATTAAAATCATTTTTCAGATCTACAGTAGGATAGTGTGTTTGAGTACCTTGATGGTAACAGCTTCTGGTTTTGGGGCATTTACTTGTAAACCCCAAAATATGCCCAGATTCAATGAGAATCTGTAGAAGATTTGAGATTTTTGTAACTGGGGAAACAAACATCAATATGTCATTAGAAAGTAGAGCATGTTTGTTTTCTTTACCTGAACAAGGATTTCCTTTAGGCCAGGTTCACACATGTACAGTGCGAATTTCAGGTCATTTATCATGGCAAATTTCCAAAGCAGCTGGTCAGCGGTTCAGCTGTGATTTAGATACAGTTTTGATGTGACTTTTAAGAGCGGGCGGCCTTAACAATAGCCGGATGTGAAGGACTGGCCCAGCAAGCGAGCCACCGCCCTTAAAATCCATACCAGGTGCTTTGGGGGACACCCATGCTATTTATTTTCTCAAATTAAAGTTCACAAACCCTTAGATCTGGTGTGGATGGTAAAGGAAATGCTACACCAAAATCGTATCCCTTATCTGAGCATTCAGCCTGGCAAGCTAGGAGAGGGGGGTTGAGTGAGCACCCCCCCTGAACCATACCAGGCTAGATGCCCCCCCCCCAAAAAAAAAACCTTGTCCCCATGTTGATGGGGACAAGTGCCACTTCCTCATTACTCATTCGCGAAATATTATTTCCTGGACCCCACGCTGTTTTTTTTGACATGGGGTTCCCCTTAGAATCAATACCAAACCCGAAGGGCCTGGTATGGAGCGGGGGGACCCCACCCCAACATTTTGTTTTATTTTACAACTAAAGTTGGGTTTTGGATTAGGGTTCCATTGTGTTGAATAATTTTAGGGAAGATTGGATGAAGAGGTTTTCAGCTTAGTCTTTTAGTCAATAATAATCCAAGTCAAACAGACTGAGTTAAAACTAATGTTTTTTTCAGCATTAGTTGTAAAAAGTAAGCTAAGTACTAGATGAAGGAAACTTCAGTAATTACGCTTTAAAAAAAAACTCAGTGACAAAGCTGCAGGAACTGTAGAATTTCTAATCTTCAAAGTTCACATTAGAGCAGCTGAAGTTGTTTAAGTCCAGACTCCGCATTCTGCTCTTTCTCCTCTTTCTTTGGATCTGTTCTGTGATTACATTAGAGGCTAGAAGCATTAAAACATAGGGAAATAAGTTAATAGAAGGGGTATCCTATCAAGAGAACAGTTGTAAATTGCTAAAATGACAGCCTCTCTTTAAACAGGGGATTTAGCTGTCTTACTGGGGTTTAACTTTAAAGATTTGCTAATATCTAACTATTAGCATTTTTTGCATAAAGAAATAAATGTTTTTTTTTTTTTTTTTTTATAGCGTTCCTTGGTGTTGTAGATGACTGTGTGGGATAATAGTCGGATCACTTTGTTTTTGTAATTGATGTCTTTATATGTTCCACCTGCCTTGTGAGCCTTAGGCCCCGTACACATGTCCGAGGAACTCGACGTGCCAAACACATCGAGTTCCTCGTCGAGTTCAGTGTTGAAGCCGCCGAGGATCTCGGCGGGCCGACTTTCCTCATTGAACAACGAGGAAATAGAGAACATGTTCTCTATTTGGCCCGACGAGTTCCTCGTCGGCTTCCTCGCTGAAAAGTGTACACACGACCGAGTTTCTCGGCAGAATCCAGCTCCGATCGAGTGTGTCGTGTGTACGGGGCCTCACACTTTGATGTCATGATTTGTCTACAATTTTGTACTTTCTTGTAAAAACTCTTAGGGCTCTTTCACACGGGCGGCCCATCCAGGTCCGCCTGACAGTTTTTTTTGCGGACCTGAACGGGCGCTCTGTGCTCCTCTATGGAGCCGCGGATGTCAGCGATGACATGCCCGCTCCGATCTGCCAAAGTGTGACGGAGGAAAAACCTACTTTTCCATCCGTCTGGTGGATCGGATCGGGTGAACACGGACAGACGGTCCGTGTTCATCCGATCCCCCCATAGGGGAGAGCGGAGAAAAGACATGGCGGTTTCTGCACAGTGTGCGGGGACCGCCCTGTCATCCGCCAGCTCAGCGGGGATCAACGGAGCGATCCCCGCTGAGCAAGCGGAGGTTCACAGGGTGGATCATTACTGATCCGCCCCATGTGAAAGGGGCCTTAATAAATATAAAAAAACAAAATAAATGTTTTTGTTTAGTACTCTTTCAAAATGAATGAATCATAATTAAAAGAATGTCATCTGATTTTGGAATAACCCCAGCCACATCAAATCTGTACAGGAGCATAAGCGCCTATACATCAAGAGTATGAGCTACAGGAATGATAAAATGAGAATGGGAAACTGCATACATATTATTCTCAACTTCCCATTGCAATGTATGTTATTTGTTGCTGTCCATGTATAACAAGTGAGTTACAAAGATGCCAAAAACAGGAGCAGGGAATTCACAGTTTCAGAGGTGCTGGCCAGTTCTGCAGCTCATTTCCTGGAGTGTTGCTTACACAATGTATTCTGTGCCAGCATGTTTCCTTCCTCACTATGTATGTATTGAAGTTTGCAATAAACTGTATCTTTTTTGGCAATAATAGCATATTTTTTTTTTTGGATTTCTTTTTGTTTTCATTAATAATTGAAAATTATCTGAAAAACGTTTTATAAATGCTGGCCCGGAAACCCTAGATTTAGACATGATTGAGACTTGCAAGTAAATTATACTTGGCAGAAAAGTTTGGCCTCTTGTTATGCATTTTACAAATTTGCTCTATTTTATGGGTCATCTACAGTATGTAACAGGTTAATACAGGGAAAGCCAAAGATGTCGCCAAGTTTCGAAATCACTTGGCTGCAACATGTCTAAATCTAGGGTTTCCGGGCCAGCATTTATAAAACGTTTTTCAGATCATTTTCAATTATTAATGAAAACAAAAAGAAATCCAAAAAATATATATTAGGGCTTACACAGATGGTGTGATTTGTCTTTAAACACCTATTTTTGGTACCCCCAAATAAAAAAATAGGACATCTACCTAACCTATTTACGCATTCAAGAGTAAAAGTTCCTGTGCAGCTTTTTTTTGTTTTGGATAGGACGGAGAAGGGTCTTTATTGTTGTCTTCCTGAGGAAGCACTGAGGACCTTCAATTTCTGTCAAGGTCACCACAGTCAGTGGACCAAAAAGTGAAGGAACTTCTGTGCACTGATAACATTAGACATTGGTTCTTAATGCCTCATATTTTGTAGTAGTAGTACTAGTTCATTGGCATTGCTTGTTGTAGGCTTGTTAGCGAAAAAAAAGGGAGGCAGTTAGCAATGTCTGAACATACAGCCAAAAGCCATTTCGAGTACTTCATTATCTCCAATTACTGTGGTGATTACACATGCAAATTGTTGCACCCTTTTTACTAGCATTGAGTAGTGGCTTGCACCCTCTTGCCATTGCCATGTGTGAGAGAGTGATCAAGCCCCCAATACTACCAGGAAGATTTCATAGTTACACTATAGCTGCATCCTAGCTGTATCTTTCTGATGTATTTCAAATATCTACCGTATCTTTCAAATATGACAGGTGTACTTAAAGATATCCATAGGTTTTCTGCAACTAACTTCATTAGGAAGTCCAATAATACTCAATCAAGTCCAAAAAAACTGTTTGTGACAATATTAAACTGTCTCAAAAATATTCTAATTACTTATTGCAAAGCCGATAAAATCATGGGTATTGAATAAGAGGCATCTAATGTAAAGTGTTACTAAACCCAGGACCCTGCATTCACTAGATCTGGTCTCCCACAGTACACAGAACATGGAAATGCAATCATTGTAGTAAATATAAACTGCTAAATACCTTTTCTCATCAGCTGTATAAAGCAGTCTTATGACTTCTATCAGTATGCGGTCGACCACTGGTTAAAGCTTGCAGGAAGAGTTTTCATTCACCTCTGACTGTTCTTTGAAGCTGCATGACCCCTGACTTTCTGTCTGGACAGTTCTGACTGGCCTGTGCTGATCACATGCACTCTCTCAAAAAAATAAAACCTCTCTAGCAATACACACCAAACTGAGCATGTGCACAGTGCCTTCAAAGGCTCTGTCTTATCAGGAGATGGACTTGGGACAGTAATAGAAGGGGGGGATCAGAAAAGACAGGATAAAACAGCCTTTTTACACAATGCAGAGGATTTACCCCTTAGGTTCCACAGTGAATTTAGCCAGCATGCTTTACTGCATATAAAGACGTGTTGTTCCAGTGCTGCATAACAGCAGTATGTATTTTTGCTAATTGTCAGAGCTATCCTCCAACAAGGAGAAAACCAAGTATTCAGAGGGTGGAATGTAAAGTTGAGAGAAGCAGTTGCTAAGTAAGTGTAAGATCTTCTCATGTAAGTTAGATAACTTAGATTAGACAGGCCCTGTGACATCAAGTTGATGTTTCCCCCTCTGGAGAAGCACAGTATTGCTTCTGTGTTCCTCCAAGATAGACAAATCCTACCAACAGAAGAATGTTATGAGAGAAGTGCATCCATCTACTTATGCCTCGTTTCCACTGAGCGGAACGGTTCGGTACAGTTTGGAACGGTTAGAATGGTCCGGTCTATTCTGGTGAGCGTTCCCACTGCAAGTCGGACCATCAAGGGCCATACAGGGTTAAGAAAAAATGCCTAGCATGTCCACCAATCAGTGGACTGTATTGTAGCTCCGCCCTAACCGAACGGTTCCATTTTCTATGGACCCACATCTGAAGCAGGACCCAGAATGGTGCGGTACGGTTCGGTTTTATGGCACAATTTCATAATGGAAACACCCAAAATAGCGTACCGAACCGTACCGAACCAATCCGCTCAGTGGAAACGGGGCATTAGTGAGTCATGCTTAGTAGAAATTAGGAGTGATCCTAAGATTTGGTCTGAACACAAGTCAGGCATATGGCCAAACATTACTACTGCTAATATTCATGACAGCCGCACACTGACAATGGTTAAAAGTAAGCCATATTATAGGCTTACCTATAGGTACAAACAAACAAGGGAAGTTTACTTCCTCTTTAAGTGTCGGCCAAGAGAGAAAAAACTTAATGAGCCTCAGGATTTTTTCAAATTTTATTGTCAGCCCACGCTTTATTAAACAACCCTATGAGAACTATGATCTAATAATTGGTATTGCTGAATCTTGGCTTCATTCATCTCATGACTGGGCTATTAATATTACTGGCTAAGCTCTCTTTCGGAAAGACAGGGTAAAATGGAGGGGTGGTGGTGTCTGTCTCTATGTGAGAAGTGATCTCAAAGCGAGTGTGAAAAAGGACCTAGTTGATGGAAAGTGTAATGAGTCTGAAGCATTATGAGTGGAACTGTACATGGGTGTGCGTACTACAAAGGTTGTCATTGATGTTTGTTATAGACCTCTCAGTGTTAGTGAGGTGGTGGAGGCTCAGCTCCTTGCCCAAATGGAAAGGGCTGGTATATTGGTATAATATTCAGTGCTAAACCATCTGATGAAAAAGTTCAAAGTTTAAAATTTAAATGAAAAGGCATACAACTGCATGCTGATACATGAAGGTGCAACCATGTGAATGGTGAGTGGATTAAAAGTTCTGGGGGATGAACCCCTAAAAATTCATCTCTAAAAAAGTCTCTAAATGGAGGCTGTAAAGGGAGCGAGGCTGCTTCAGGCACGGGCTGGGGAACCCGATCACCGTGAACAAAAGAAAAGCAAAAGGAGGAGAGAGAAGCGCCAATCCTTTAAACACCTTAGGAATGTATTCAGTATATAAGTATAAAACAAGAGCTGATGAAGAAGGCAAGGCTGTCCCTTTGAAATGCGTTCTGATTGGCCAGACAGTGTGTGGGCTGCTCCCCAGTTTGACAGCCCTGGACCACTCCCACCCAGAGACACATAGCCAACGTCTCCATGAGGCTTATCGAGGCTCCAGTTGCGGCTAACACACGGCACTCGTGGATCCCTCAATATAGACTTTCCGGCGGCTCTTCTGTGCTCCTGTGACTGTGCAAGGGCTCTAACATTTTTCATGCACATTTTTTGTGTTGTTTTATACTTCTATACTGAATAAATTCCTAAGCTGTTTAATGGATATGCTGGCACTTCCCTCTCCTTCTTTTGCTTTCCTATTATAAAAATCCTCTACTTCCGATATAAATAATCAAATATATATATATAGCTCACAATAATACATGTAAATATAAATACTTTTCCATACCTTAATGCTCAATAAAGTAACCAGTGCTGCTACTCAGTGATGAATCATAAACACGTTTGTGCAGTTCTCTCCCAATATCCTGCACATAACACATGTTCAATGGATGAAAACTTGTCAGCCCTCGCTGTTAGTCAGAAGTCAATCATTAAATCAGATTTGGTCAAACGGACACACTGGAAAACGTTTGTCGAGGAGAGTCCCACTGTCAGAATACAATGTCCCAGTGGGGAGGATTCCTCCGTCCACCTTGCTTGTGTGGATAGAGAAATCTGTTTTCTGTCCTTCAGCCTGTTGGCTGAATAGAAAAAGTCTGTCTGTCTATGCCTAGCTGTTGTCTACAGTGTGGCCCGGAAAAACCAGAACAATGCCCCATGCTGCTCTTACTGATAAATGAAATATGTAAGGAATCATAAGAAAATGTTGCAGCCATATAAAAAAGAAAAGTCCTCTAACTGCTTTTAGAGGAAGCCCAAAAAAGGCAGGCAGTTAGCAAAGGACTAATCACTAGTATTGACTGTGGCCTCCCTGTAGCTGATCTTTTCCCCATTACTGACTTATAATCCCTTGTCTTGCACTGTTTTTCTGTGTGAAGACAATCAAATTATATAGACAGGATTGTGCTTTCTTATGCCATAGCAACAACAGTGAGAAGCACAATAGTGACATCACCAACTCTCTTTCCAGATTTCCTGAGACTAGCAGTCAGAGGCAGTGGTGCCTTAAAGCCCACATTGCTGATACAGCTACAATATGAGGCTGTAGACACAGGAATGCCTAGGCAACCCCACATAATAGGAAGTGCACTGCTATTTTTCAAAAATATATTCAGGACAAAAGGTAATTTTTTTTAGGGAGCTGCTTCAGCATAGTTAACATTTGTAAATGTTTCCTGTAACACAGCAAATCTAAACTTTTTTGAGTTAAATTTCACTTTAAGAGTTACATAGTTACATAGTTAGTCAGGTTGAAAAAAGACACAAGTCCATCCAGTTCAACCACAAAAAATAAACAAACAAAATAAAAAACACAGTACAATCCCATACACCCAACTCCATACCCACAGTTGATCCAAAGGAAGGCAAAAAAACCCCAGCAGAGCATGATCCAATTTGCTACAGCAGGGGAAAAAATTCCTTCCTGATCCCCCGAGAGGCAATCGGATTTACCCTGGATCAACTTTACCTACAAATCTTAGTACTCAATTATTTTATGTACATTTAGGAAAGTATCCAGGCCTTTCTTAAAGCAATCTACTGAGCTGGCCAGAACCACCTCTGGAGGGAGTCTGTTCCACATTTTCACAGCTCTTACTGTGAAGAAACCTTTCCGTATTTGGAGGTGAAATCTCTTTTCCTCTAGACGTAAAGAGTGCCCCCTTGTCCTCAGTGTTGACCGTAAAGTGAATAACTCAACACCAAGTCCACTGTATGGACCTCTTATATATTTGTACATGTTGATCATATCCCCCCTAATTCTCCTCTTCTCAAGAGTGAATAAATTCAGTTCCTCTAATCTTTCCTCATAGCTGAGCTCCTCCATGCCTCTTATCAGTTTGGTTAAAAAGAATGATTGCTGCGCTGCTAATATGGTAGACGTGTGTACATCATTACTGACATGATATAGTGAACAATAATACACATCACAAGAAAAGTGCTTATGTGCTAATAAATACAAAAGTGAAATAGTGCACAGAAAAATATAAAGTCCATATAGCTATGGTTTGCTAGATGTTGATTAAACGTGACAAATCTTCATATAAGCACCGAGTTGTGTTGAAAAGAAAATCCACACTGAGTGAAAAGCAGCTGATTGAAGCACCTCCACCTTAGGTAAAATTTCCTGCTTACCGAACACCAATTAATAAATCGCATGTAGTACTGATAGGTAACCTCCGTTCCCCAGCTAGGTTCTTCCACACCAGATGAAAACAATTGGTAGTCCTTAGCCAGAACGCACTCATGCGTTACACCCAGAGGTAAAAACAAGAAGGGCAAACATAGAGTAGTACTGCTAACACAGCGATTTATTGAAAAAATAAAATTTATGCACTCACATATCCAAAATAGTAAGTTGGCGTGTGTTTAAAATGTAAAGCCGGCCGGCTTGTATAATCCGCTCGTTCCTTCCGGATAGTCGCGGGCAAACAATGATGACGTCAGCACGCCGTTCCTCCCTACGCCGTTTCGTCAGTAGAATGACATCTTCCAGGCCCCTGGAAGATGTCATTCTACTGACGAAACGGCGTAGGGAGGAACGGCGTGCTGACGTCATCATTGTTTGCCCGCGACTATCCGGAAGGAACGAGCGGATTATACAAGCCGGCCGGCTTTACATTTTAAACACACGCCAACTTACTATTTTGGATATGTGAGTGCATAAATTTTATTTTTTCAATAAATCGCTGTGTTAGCAGTACTACTCTATGTTTGCCCTTCTTGTTTTTACCTCTGGGTGTAACGCATGAGTGCGTTCTGGCTAAGGACTACCAATTGTTTTCATCTGGTGTGGAAGAACCTAGCTGGGGAACGGAGGTTACCTATCAGTACTACATGCGATTTATTAATTGGTGTTCGGTAAGCAGGAAATTTTACCTAAGGTGGAGGTGCTTCAATCAGCTGCTTTTCACTCAGTGTGGATTTTCTTTTCAACACAACTCGGTGCTTATATGAAGATTTGTCACGTTTAATCAACATCTAGCAAACCATAGCTATATGGACTTTATATTTTTCTGTGCACTATTTCACTTTTGTATTTATTAGCACATAAGCACTTTTCTTGTGATGTGTATTATTGTTCACTATATCATGTCAGTAATGATGTACACACGTCTACCATATTAGCAGCGCAGCAATCATTCTTTTTAATTTGTATCATTTGTTCATCTAACATTTTTTGCTGCAGCAGCTATACACTAATAGATTTTGACATCACGTCATTATTTATTATATCTATAGACCTGCGCTGAATTTTCACATACATTGCACATTATCAGTTTGGTTGCCCTTCTCTGCACTTTCTCCAGTTCTCCGATATCCTTTTTGAGAACTGGTGCCCAAAAAGAGTGATAGCATACAAATTTTCTTAGGCCTCAGATGTCTTCGTTTTTGTAAATTTCTGGTGGAGACTGGAGAAGTCCCTTTACATTTGGGGGACTTCATGGACGATTACCAAATTATTTATGTTTTCTGTGTTTGAAAACCTTACCTGGTATATGAGTATACGATCCAGAAAATATCTGATGGCCTTCTGGGGGATTAGGAAGGGATTTCCCTCCCCCCTGGAGCAAATTGGATCATGCTTTATTTTTATTTTTTGCCTTCCTCTTGATCAGCTGTGGATACACTAAGGTTTTCAATTTGTGTGTCTTTTTTTTAAATTGGTTGAACTAGATGAGGTTGTTTATATTTTTCAACCTGACTAGCCTGATGTAACTATGTGACCTGAATGTTTCCAAAAGAATAAATATCTACCCTTGTCATCGCTGAAAACGACAGCTCTTTTCCTACTAAATTGTTATGCCAATTTTTATGTTTATAAAAGTAGTCCAGGGCATATTTGTTACTTTGGACTTTTTGGGGAGTTCGCTATTTTGCACACCATTACAATCTGGCTGTGTAATCTCCTTTAGCTATAATAACTACTTTATGTAGTGTCTGACTGCCTAGAAATGAAATTAATATTGAGCTAGTATTAGGCCGGGTACTAACGAGCAAACATCTGTCGGACCGTTTTCACCGTACATGTCTGCCAGAGGGCTTCTGTACGATGGCTGTACTAACCATCGTACAGAAGTCCGCGCGTAAACAATACGCGGGGGCGTGTCCGCATCGTCGCCGCGACGATGACGCGGCGACGTGGGCGGGCCTGCCATTTAAAGGCTTCCACGCATGCGTCGAAGTCATTCGATGCATGTGAGGGACGGCGGGCGCTCGGACATGTACGGTAGGTCTGTACTGACAACCGTACATGTCCGAGCGGGCAGGATTCCAGCGGACGGTTTTAAAACACGTCCAGGAATATTTGTCTGCTGGGAAAAGGCCCGGCGGGCAAATGTTTGCTGGAATTCGGCCCGCTCGCGCCTACACACGACCGAACATGTATGCTGAAACTGGTCCGCGGACCAGTTTCAGCATACATGTTTGGTCGTGTGTACGGGGCCTTAGAGTTACTGAGAGATCATCAAAATTTTAATTAATAACAGAAAATTTGTCTTGTGGCTATATGACTTAAAGGCTTCACACTCATTTTGGACTTAATATGGTTTTAAAAGCATGAGTGCAAACTATTAATACATAAAAGCAAGTCATTTTGAATAGGAGGGGTCGAAAGTGGTAATATTTAGGGAAAAAACACAATTGCGACAAGCATTGAGCATAGTCAACTACTGTTTTTTGTTCCATGTGTTTTTGTGGGTTTCCTTTGTAAAATTCAGTTTCCTCCTACACTTAAAAGACATGCTGGTCGGTTAATTGGCTTCCATTGGCACTGGTATATGTATGCATGTGTGATACAGACCTTCGAATGTAAGCATAATGTGTCAGAGCTACATAAATATCTATAATAATAATTTGTCCATATAGAGTAGCATTATGTTAACATAATAATAATAACTGTTGATGTGGGTTTAGTACCTTAAAGTGATACTATTATTAAAGAAAATTGTTTAAACTAGGGCATACCTAAAAATAGAAGACAGGACTTGCTTAGCTTTCCTGTTGCCCATGAAGCAGAACTGCACATTAATACTAAGAAAAAAATTACACAAAAGGCAAAAGGCACTAAACAATGTAGTAGGCTACTATGGGTATATTGATATAAGTCCTGTTCACCCCACACCATGCTGCAAACAATCCACTGGAGATATGGTAATAATCAAACAAAGGCAAAACTATACAGTATGTTGCGCACTGATGACTCAGGGTGGCCATATGTCCATCAAACTTTAACATAAAAAATTCACAAAACTTTCAAATTTCATTTAAAAAACTGTTTAATAATATAGTTGTAGGAAAGATAATCCACGACCTAAAAACCACAGTCATAATGGCAAAAGTACAATCATATGTAAGGGAGGTCATCTCACAGCCTCTGTACAGCAAGATGGAGCCCAGCACCTGTGATGATGATGTCAGCCAGGAATAGCAAAGGACCCTGACCGGGACCAGCTGCCCGTGTCCTGTGGGGATACCGATCTTTGCTTCGGTGTGTGGACAGACAGAAACCGCCAAGGGGATGGCCCCTGGAGGAAACCACTATGGGCCAATGAGATGATGTCACCTTGCCAGTGGCCGTGTTATAGGAGGGAGTAGGCCAGAGGCGCTCTCTTACATTGATAAAGACGCGTTTCAAAGCTCCTGGCTTTCTTGTCAAATTCAACGAGGTGAGTGTGCAAAGAGATTAAGTATTGACCATAGGTCACATGGAAGAACACCGGCTCATTGGCTTATAGATCCATTAATCATCAGAGCAAGTGCTGTTCACAAAGAATTAAATGCACCAAGCTAAAAATTACATTGGAAGCAATCCACTGTGAAGTACAATAATAGCATTTTTTTTATATTTAAGTTTAATGGACTGGCTTCTCCTGCTTGCTTTCAAACCACTACTACCGTATTTGCCGGTGTATAAGGCAACCAGGCGTATAAGACGACCCCCTAATTTTACATTTTTTTAAAGATTTTTTGCCTGTACTCACCGTTTAAGACGCCCCCCTTCCGAGGCTTCCGACGCTTCATATTTCTTCCTTCTGGAGCCATATTCTTCTTCCATCTTGCTGGAGCCAATCACAGCGAGCGATGTATTCTATTAATGAATACAAAGCCTGCTTGGTTTGGCAAAGGCTGTAACATTATTAGCCCACGTCTCTCTGACTCTCAAAGCCAATCCAAGCAGGCTACTGTATGTAACCTGCTCAGATTGATACTCCAGAGGTTGTTACTCCAATCCGAGAAGTCTCTGTATTCATTTGAATACATCGCTCACCGGGATTGACTAAGCGGTATATACGGTATGTAGCCGAAGCTACATACAGTATTACCGCACATCCAGCAGGCATCCGAGCAGCTGAACTGGCGTATAAGACGACCCCTGCTTTTTGGCCAGTTTTTTTAAGTGTAAAAGGTAGTCTTATACGCTAGCAAATACAGTATATCAGGATAATGAGCAGAAGTCAGAGAAAGGTACCAGCGAGAGCTGCAGGGGGCATAGGATATCGATAATCCAAGAAGTGTTGGTTTCAGTTCTGACATCAAGTATACCATGCCTACACTGAACTACCTTTTTTTTTTTTTTTTTTTATATTGCTGAAATCATAAACCAGGTTAAAATTTTAAAGATATACAGTAGAAAAACACCTTCATACATGTAGTTTTATCAAAGAGGTCAGCCCACTAAGATGTAACATTTTGTATTGTAGGTGTATTGTGGTGGGCCACAGCACCTCATGACTCTATGGTTTCTTGGGATTTTCCTCAAAGTTGTTGGCCCTGTTCCAGCCTGCCTTGGAATTTTGGGTATTTCATTCACTTTTGAGAGTTTTCACGATTACTGGATTCATTATATATATCCCTTCTAGATTGTAAGCTCTAACGAGCAGGGCCCTTTGATCCCTCCTGTATTGATTTGTATTGTGACTGTACTGTCTTCCCTGATGTAAAGCACTGTGCAAACTGTTGGCGCTATATAAATCCTGTATAATATATATATATATATATATATATATATATATATATATATATATATATATATATATATATATATATAAATAAAGACATACAAATGAAACAAGATTACATTAGCCAGTTGTGGACATACATGCCCAAAAAAAAAAAGTTTTAATTCATTAGCAGATAAAAGGTATAAGCTTCAATCTGCATATGATGTAGGTTAAAGCCTAAATGTAAGTGTCTCTTGTGCCGGTGACTGCTCTCTTAGGTAAAATCTTCAGTCCTTTGCCCCCATATACTCATGCAGCGGTAATCCACCTGTGCTGTAGGGGTTTACTATGAAACACTGGACCTGTCACACCTGACTATGCCCACCCTTTCCCCCCCGTCCTACATTCATAAAAGCTGTACTTAACCTTCCAGCAATTGAACGTGCTTTATGAATGAAGAGCAGGTGGATGAATCAAAGGTCTGTCTCCTGCTTTCAAACAGTGCTTTTTTATTGCTGGAAGAAGATTCTATGAATGGAGAAGGGGGACAGGAAAGGCACCATAGTTGGTATGCCTAATATATTGTAGCTTACCAATTCTTAGATTTGGTAGCTGCATTAGTTTCCTTTTGGGCTTTCTCTTTATTTTCACCTGTTGACTTGGACAGTAAGTAATTTTCTTTTCTAACTTCCTTTCCTTCAACTTCAAGCAAAAGTGGCAGTCAGAGGGTTAAGACAAACCATTTTAAACTGACATGGCCAATTACAATGGTCAGCTTTAAGTCATTTGGATATAACCTTTATCCAAGAGGGATAAAAAAGGTTGCTGTAACTGCTTAAAGCAGATCTTAACTGCAGTACCACAAACCAAAAACGCTGGTTAATTAATTTTTAATATTCAAACAAACTCTACCATCCATTCATGTCAATATTGCAGCTTCCAAATTTTTACATGTAATGACTTCATTCGCTTTCTTTCAAGGATTTCTTTATTTTATTTTCACATACTTTTCACATCACTTACTAGCTGGATGACCCAGACCTATCCACCACAAACCCCCCCCCCCCAACTCCCCATCCCCCACCCCCTCGGCCTCTAGGAAAGTTGGCTGCCATAAAACCGGTACCTGGAGCCAAAAAGGTTGGGGATCGCTGATCTAGAGGATGTCTGTTAACATTTGGAGAAAACTGTATCATTGGAAGAGAAAGGTTTGGAAAAGTGGGGGCATGCTGGTGTATCCCAAAATAGACATGGTATTATAATCCATTCAACCAAGTTCTTTTTGAACAAACAATAAAAAATTTGGCACAGCAAAATTATGATTAAATCAAAAGGGACTACTGCAGTACCAACCAGTGCTGCAGTTTACTGCAGCAAAGTACCAATGGCTTTGATATGCAGTGACAACCAAAAATCTGTATTTTGGGAAAACTAAGGCTTTTGAACACCAGGGATTATCTGATTGTCTTTGGGGATCAGGAAGGATTTTTTTCCCTGTTAAAGAAATTTGGACCATGCCTTATTATTTTTTTAATTATATTTGTTGAGTGGAGTGTTTAGGACTGAAGTTGTGAGATGTTTTCATTTTATTTATCTACATCTGAATGTTTTTGTCTTTTAGTTGAACTCAATGTACGTGTGTCTTTTTTCAACCTATGTTATTGTATCGGTCTCTCCGACTTCCAAGGGCCTGATGGTGACCCCCAGAGTCAGGGAGAACTGAAATTCCTCCTAATGGTGCAGTTACTAGGCATAGTGGGTGTAGTGCAAGGTGGAAAGATTGGGCACCAGTCACTTTTGGTAAAAATGAACAAAGAGGATTTTATTTCTCTTAACAGGAATGATGGGGAGAGAGGGTTTAGGGCACAGGACACCCTTAGGGAAATGCAATAGCAATTAAGGCAAACTTTGCAGACAAAAATAGAACTAGGCAGATAGCGATACAGTAAGAGGGCCTTTAAGCTGAATGCAACAATCTGTATCGTTTAGCAACTGCTGTCTCCTATAGCAACAACTTTTCTCACAATATACTACTGTAGATCTTTCTGTATCCCCCTGTAGAGCTTCCATCTTAATTCACAGTATCCCACTGTAGATCCTTAAGCTCAGCTTGCCGTTTCTCTCACTTCTTGGACTCTCAGCCACCCACTGGATTCCCTGAGCTTCTCCCACAGCTAACCGCTGTACTGCTTCAAGCTTTACTCACAGCTACTGCTGCATTCCCGGTTGAGTCTCTACTGAAGCTTTCCCACTTACTTCACTGTCCCCCGCTAGTGAAGCGTCTGCTCTGGTACTCCTTCAGAACTTCATCCCTTCCAAACTTGTCTCCAGTAACAGGAGTGGTCATCCCTTTGTGGCAACTGCTTCTCCTTTACCTCCGGCAATGAGCAGCCTATTGAGTCACCACTTCCACAATGTTTACTTCAGAGAGATACTTGCAAATATACATTTCATCTTCATATTACTTGGACACCCAAGTACATTTCAAGCTCATTTGCTGAAATAAACAATGTACTAAATAATACAAACTGTATTTTACCCCAATGTGCTTAAGCCCTGGTTCACATTGATTCTACTTTGAAATCGCGCTACTTCACTTGAAGTAGGATGATTTCTAAGTAGTAAGGTGAGCACTATTTCAGGTGCTACTTGATAGGCAAAAAAGAGGATCACCGCTCCAGGTGGGTCGCTATGTAGAGTAGACTGATTTAGGATACTGTGGGTGCTGGCAATGCACTGACCATGCATGAGATACGAAGAGAGGAAATGGATAGCCGCACTCCAATAACCAAAAAGGTTGTCTTTTTATTCAAACGAACAGCAAATACATCACTTCACAAGGTCACAGCAAAGGAACAGGGGAACAGCCGACGCGTTTCGCACTGAGCTAGTGCTTAATCATGGCTAGCTTTCCACTTCCTCTCTTCGTATCTCATGCTACTTGATAGGCATTTGTGTGGCTTCATGCACAGATGTCTATTGAAGTCGCACCTGAAATCGGCAAAAGTAGTGCAGAAACTACTTTTGCAAATCGGTGTGGCGCCGCTAGATCGGTGTCACACTGATTGGAACAGTGCTATTGCCTCCAATATGCTGGGACTTGTCATACTATTTGATTTCTCCAATCGCATGACAAATCGCTCTGATGTGAACCTAGGCTTTAAGCTCATTCTTTTCCATATGTTATCACAGGACCAGAAAAGTTGTGAAATTTGCATTAAAAAGTTAATTAGTTTGATGTGAGCTTTGCACATACTTCATTAACCTCTGCTTAATCCTGAAGGAGGAGTTAATTGGCCAGGTGTCAAAAACCTGCCTAATCTCTTAAAAAGATAAATGATTTCTAACTGAGACTTTGACCAAGAAAGTGTCTTTATTTAGGTCCATAAAATCCTCACAATTTCCTACCCTGCTCACCTCATTAAATTATTTGTGCTAGGAATACTGTTTGTAGCCTCCTTCTAAAAGAAGTCTTTATGTGCTAGATACTGTGCCAGAATACTTTATTAGTGTGCAGTGTGCACTATCCATTGCTAATTGTTGTCTAGTAATAGAGTATTCCTACCTCAGTAAGGAAATATTGTGGCTGGAATCAGGGCCGGTGCAAGGATTTTTGACTACACAGGCGAAGGTGCATGTTGGTAACCCATCCTTCATCCCACAACACCCCACCCCCCATATGGCATACACTTTATTTATGCTCCATTAAGCTTTAGTGGTTCTAGAATGTGTGTTTAACTTACAGAAAATGGTACATTGGACGGTCAAAGATTGCATACATGGCACACAGGGCAGTCAGAGATTGCATACATGGTACACGGGATGGTCAGAGATTGCATACATGGCACACGGAACAGTTAGAGATTGCATACATGGCGCATGGGACAATCAGAGATTGCATAGATGGCACATGGGACGGTCAGAGTTTGCATATATCATGGCACATGGGACAGTCAGAGATTGTATACATGGCACATGGGACAGTCAGAGATTGCATACATCATGGCACACAGGACAGTCAGAGATTGCATACATGGCACACGGGACAGTCAGAGATTGCATATATCATGGCACATGGGACAGTCAAAGATTGCATACATGGCACAATGGGACGGCCATAGATTCCGCGCATTGCATACGGGATGGCCATAGATCACACGCATTGTACACGGACAGTCATAGATTGCACGCATTGCACACGGGGCTGCCATAGATCGCACGCATTGCACATGGGACAGTCATAGATCGCACTCATTGCACACGGGTCGGTCACAGATCGCATGCATTGCACACAGGACGGCCATAGATCGCACGCATTGCATACGGGACGGCAAAAGATTGGATGCATTGCACACGGTACGGTCATAGATTGCATACATGGCACAAGCGCAGGGCTGGTACAATAATATATTATTGCATGCATTGAAAGCCGGCGGCCAGATCGCACACATTGCACAGGGGACGGTCACACATTGCATGCATTGCACACAGGACGGCCATAGATTGCACGCATTGCACACGGGATGGCAAAAGATTGCATGCATTGCATACATGGCACAAGGGCAGGGCTGGTACAATAATATATTATTGCTGCACCTTCCACAGAGGTGAGAGAGAGAGAAATCTTCATCTGTGCTGTACCACCACTTCCAATCACGCTCTTCCTTTTCGTTCTGCTGGTCTTGGCCCATCCCCCTGGTCTTCCTCCCCAGAATCCCTCTCTTCTCCAATGCTCTGTGTGTGCCGCTGAAATGGAGGCGTTGCTATTGTCCAACCAGGTGGGAGGAATTTGTTTTCTTTATGATCCAGCGATCCTCCCTCGCCTCATGGGCTAGGGGAGCAGTTCTTTGAGTGTCAGTGTTATAGTCTTGCTCTGCGCTGCAGCTCAGTGAGTGCAGTGGTAGGCCGGGCTGGCAATGTAGTAAGGAAATGCGAGCGGAGCAAAAGAAGTTAACAGTGCCTGGCCGGGGCTATGCTGCTTCACCTCCTGTCAGTGTGAGGATGAGCTGGGCTTGGAGAAGGACCAGCCGCCGGCCCCCCCTCTCCTGGTGCCCTCAGGCGGCCACCTTGGCTGCCTTATAATGGCGCAAGCCCTGGCTGGAATAATAGTTTGACTAGGAACATACTTCTGTAGATTTTGAAACAAGAAGTTGCTTAAAGAGAAGGAGAGATCCTTTTAATGCCAGATCTACAGAGGAAAGAAGTGTGTGAAGGGCTACTGGCAGAGGCTAAAGCATGTGAGAAGTGCCAACCACCCAAAGCCTGAATGAATAAACTGAATATCAATTAGGGCAGCCTGTGTGGAGGAGGGTGGAAAATACTGGAGTAGATAACTAAGTAGACATCTCTACTTAGTTATCTCGACTTGCTTCCAGGTCCCATGCTGAACAGCCGGTCTAATGCATTCTGAACACCGGAGGTTGGCCTCTAAACATGGGCACTATTCAGAGAATGCTTTGCATTTTCTGAATTAATGCAAAGCATTCTCTGATTGGGTGATGTAGATAGTGTGACGTCAATGCCCAACCTCTCTACCTTGTCCAGCTCCTACAAATGTCCCCCAAAATACATGGCAGAACCTGTGTGCTGTTTTAAAAACAAAGGAGAGGTCAATGACATCACAAACACAGCAACTAGCTGTATATAGGTAAAAGAGGTGGACAGAGCTGCTCGAAAATCTATTCGGAGGATTGAAGCAAAGTGAGGTGTATGAATCACTGCAAAAGCCATTTCTTGCCTTATAAGAGCACTTGTGTTTTTCCTTGGAGATCTAGGTGTAGCTTTTAATATGCCCAATAAACAGAACTAAACGTTTTTTTTTTTTTTCTGTCTTTGAGGAAAAGTCAGTTCTGTCTGGAGGCAGTGCCACTGTCTGTCATCAAACCCCGGTGCAGACAGTGTTCTCGATCTTGCCACAGCAGTGTATTGTTGCCTCTGCCTGCTGCCTGTACTAACCCTGGCCTGTTTATTGACCCTTTTTTTGCCTGCTGTCTGGAATGATAATTTGCCTGTTTGTTGACCATGTCTCTGCCTGCCACCTGGACTGACCCATCTGCACATCTGACTGCATGGGCGTCCGCTGAACTTTTTTTAGGGGGGGCATCATTTTAATGTCATCCATGCTCTGTCCCTTTTTGACAATGTCATAAAGGGGAGGGGCTTAGTCATTATCACATAAAGCGCAGGCATGCAAAGATTTGAGAAACCTGATGCAACTATCAAGCAACTAGCAACTTTGAATAACAATATCATTAAAAAAATGGAGTTTCCCCAAGGAAATAACAACCCCCAGGATCAGTGCCAGTTTCTGCAATAACAATCCCCAACTTTGCTGTCAGTTTCCGCAATATTTTTTTTTGCCAGCATTGGCCAGTAGCAACAATAATAACCCCCCCCCACATCGGTGCAGATTTCTAGAATAAGCTTCAGCATCTGTACCAGTGTACATAATAATGACCCTCAGCACTGGTGTCAGTTTCCACACTAAAAACTCCCAGCATTTGGTGTCATTTTCTGCAATGATTGCTCCCAGCATATGGGAGGATATCAGATTAGACACTTCCTAATGGCTCAGTCCCTAGGAACAGTAATGGATAATGGCCAACAGGCCCTCTTACCAGACCTGGTGAAACCGCAACAGTAATCCCTTTGGCTGGACGTTCACTTACTCTGGGTTGCCCAGGGTGACTCTAGTCAGTAGTGTAGCATGCCTGTACCCTGGCAATGGCTCCGTCTTTCTCCCTCTCTGGTGGTGCGGGTACAGCGTGGCTCCCTTTCTGGTGGTGTGGGTACAGCGGGGCTCCCTCTCTGGTGGTGCGGTTACATCGTGGCTCTCTCTCTGGTGGTGCAGTTACAGCGTGGCTCCCTCTCTGGTGGTGCAGTTACAGCGTGGCTCTCCCTCTGGTGGTGCGGTTACAGCATGGCTCTCTTTCTGGTGGTGCGGGTACAGCGTGGCTCTCTGGTGGTGTGGGTTACAGCGTGGCTCCCTCTCTGGCTTCCCCCCAGCACAGTATTCTCTTTTCTCCTCTTGTAACACCCCCCCAGCATAGTATCTGTGGACACACTGGGGAACCCACATTTCGGGACTACATTTCCCATGATGCCCCAGAGTCTTCTGATTGCCCCTCTACTGTGGCCAATCATGGCAAGGGAAACAGCGGGCAGGAAGCGGGGCGGCGGTGCAGTGAATCCAATTAAAGCCGCTCTCTCTCTCTTCTAGCTTCAGCTGACAGAAAGGGATTGGGGGCGATTGGGGGAGATATACAGTACAGATAGCCCGCAGCTCTCCTCTCCCTATCACATCGCCGCTATTCCATTCACTAGAGAACTCAGCAGCGGCACCGTGACAGGGAGAGGAGAGCCACAGGTTGTCTGCACTGTATATCTCCCCCGATCGCCCCTTCCCCTTTCTGTCAGCCGAAAGAGAGAGAGAGCACGGCTCTAATTTAATTTGCCGCTTCTTTGCCGCCCCCCGGCCCAGGCCAAAAGACACAGCACTGGATTCCCCCCCTTGCCCTATGGAGTGGGTGCCCAGGTCTGACTGACTATGTTTCTGTGAGACACCAGTCCCAGCCATCCCCTGTGGACAACCACACTCCTGGAACCACATGAACTCCTTTGTTCTTCCTTTCTTTAGCCTCTTGTACATCCTGACCAATGGACATGGCATTCCTGTGGGCAGCCACATACCAGCAGGCTAAGCTTCCTTGGCATATAGGAACTGGTATAGGTGATACTACACTAAGCTTTATTCTGATACAGAGGGAACTATTACAGTACATTGGGTTTGACATACGGTAATTGGTTAATTTGTGTGATATGCAAGATCATACAAGAAATAACTTGTTAAGATGACAACTTTGTCAAATATTCAGACACAAAATATAACTTCAAAAAGCTTAATATGCCTTTTACTAAATACCTTGGACTTCTACTTTGCAAAAAAAAAGGGTCTGTTTGTGGTTTATTTGTACTGTCCTGGCATTCTAGGGTCTCAAGAAGTTAGATAGGATGGATCAAATTTCAAATACTGTATATACAGTATATCATAGTTTGTCAACTCTAAGGCCTTGTACACACGGACGGACTGTCCGCTGAAATCGGTCCGCCGGACCGTTTTCAGCGGACATGTCCGCCCGGAGATTTCTGTCTGATGGTTGTACACACCATCAGACAGAAATCCGCGCGTACACGATACGCGGTGACGTGCTCGGCCCTGGAAGGTCAATGCTTCCACGCATGCATCGAATCACTTTGACGCATGCGAGGGATGGAGGCCGAGCGGACATGTACGGTGAGTCTGTACAGACGACCGAACATGTCCGACAGACAGGCTTCCAGCGGACATGTTTCTTAGCATGCTAAGAAACATTTGTCCGCTGGAAAACGGTCGGCTGGACAATGTTCGGTCGTGTGTACGGGGCCTAAAACTTGCACACAGACTAAATAATCTACTTTTATTTGGGTTATCAAAGAAATGTAGCAGAATACATTTGGATCTAAATGTATGTAAAAACAAAAAGGAGAGAAAAGTGTACATTTATTAAAACATATGTATTAAATGAAAAACAAAAAACAATGCACTCACATTTACAAGATATTAAAACATGTATTGATAAGTCTCGAGCAGATGGCAACCTTCCAGGTGGTCAGTGGTGGGCAAGCCCCTCCAGTTGGATGTGATGTAAGGTGCTTGGAACCAGGAAGTTAACCAAGGAAACACCAGGAAGAGCCAACAGAAGCAGCAGACTGTGTATATCACATGGATGAGAACCACTGCGGACAGCAAGAAAGTGTTGTAGGCCATGTGACATAAAGGGGCATGGTTACACATTTTGGGGTGTGGCTCCTTTGTCAAACCACTGAGGTTGCCCCATAGTATGACAGAGAAAGGGGTTCTTTCTTTGGTGCAATTTCACTTTAACCACCTCCTGCCCGCCTTATAGGAAAATGATGGCTGCTGGGAGGTTCTGGGATGATGTTGTCCCACTCTCGCTGCGTTTGCACACCCACGGGGGAGTGCAGCTTGGTGATCGGTGGCGTGCTGTGTCTCCAGGACACGCCGCATCCCCGATCTTGGTAAAGAGATGATGACAAAGCTCTTTACCCATGTGATCAGCTGTGTTCTGTCACAGCTGATCACATATAAACAAGGACATTACAGTTTCCTCTCCTCACACTGACAGCATGTGGGGTGAGGAGAGCCGATCAGTGGAATTTCCTCACAGGGGAGACCTGCACAGATGATCAGGGCACTGATTATCATTACAGCCCTAACAGAGCCTATCAGTGATGCCAGTTAGTGCCCAGCAGTGTTGCCAATCAGTGCCTATTAGTGATCCCAATCAGTGCCCGTCAGTGATGCCAATCAGTGATGCCAATCAGTGCTGCCTTTCAGTTTCTATTAGTGCCTGCTCATCAGTGCTACCTATCAGTGCCACCTATCCGTGCCACTTATCAGTGCCTATCAGTGACACCTATCAGTGCCCAACAGTGCTGCCTATCAGTGCTCATAAGTGCTGCATATCAGTGCCCCCTATCAGTGCCCATCAGTGCTGTATATTAGTGCCTCCTCATCATTGCCACCTCATCAGTGCCCATCAGTGACACCTATCAGTGCCCAACAGTGCTGCCTATCAGTGTTCATAAGTGCTGCATATCAGTGCCCGCTATTAGTGCCCATAGGTGCTGTATATTAGTGCCTCCTCATCATTGCCACCTCATCAGTGTCCTTCAGTGCTGTCTGATCAGTGCCTATCAATGCAGCCTCACATCAGTGGGAAAAAAAAGTTACTTATTTTAAAAAAAAATGTTTTTGAAAATGTTTTAAAATTACAAAAGAAAAAAAAATGACAAGCTCATTAATTGATTCAGTACTCAATGTAAAACATTAGGCCAAAAATTCCTGTACCCCGTCAGAGCAAAAAAGGCAGTATAGGTATGGATATTTATAAGTAACAGTGTACGAAATAGCGCACAGGACCACATTGTGTACATCTGGACAATAATGTATATACTTCTTCTACATCTTTCTTACCCTTGTGTTTCCTGCAATGTAGGAAATGTATTGTTTGTTTGTTTTTTTAAATAAAACTGCTTACGCTATTAAAATGTTTTTCTTACAGGGTGTTAACTCACTGCTAATTTGTATCAGCTATTATATATCTAAAAGAGAGTTATTTTATTTAATTCATCCATTACTGTATTTTATACCATTTGTACGTGCGTTCTTTCCATTTTAAAGCGCCGCATTAACAGAATGCTTTGTGTCCAAAACACAATTCTTATGCCTTTATAAAAAGAACAAACTGCAGAATAGAATGTGTACTTTATTTGATCTATAAGCTACTTTAGTTTCATGGCAAAAGAATACATTTTGGTTTTGATAATATTAATGTAATTCTAACTTGGTTTAACAGGATGATTATGACTGAACCATTAGGCCTCATGCCCACGGGCATTATAAAAAACAAGCTGTAAAGCTACTACCGAAGCCAGCAAAAAAGCAGCATTAAAAATGCTATTTTATCAGCAATTTGCATTGGCGTCAATGAGCGTTTAGCCAAGCTAGCTTTCAGCCACGTTTTTCTGCCTCTATTCAAAATCAATGTTTCGGTTCCCCATGGGATCCCATTGATTTGAATAGAAGTCGCACCAGAAGTTGGATCATGATGATCCGACTTGTGGTGCAACTTGTGTGCTGAGGATCTTAAAGTGGAGCCTTTGCCAAAATAAAAAAAATTGGTGTGGGGTTCCCCCAAAATCTATACCAGACCATTATCCAAGCACGCAGCCCGACAGGTCAGGAAAGGGGGGAAAAGCGTGTGCCTCCCTTCCTGTACCATATCAGGCCACATGCCCTCAACATGGGGAGGTGAGTGCTTTGTGGCGGTGGGGGCCTGCGCCCCCACCCCAAAGCACCTTGTCCCCATGTTGATGAGGACAAGGACCTCTTCCTGACAACCCTGGCTGTTGGTTGTCAGGGTCTGCGGGTGGGGGCTTATCGGAATCTGGAAGCCCTAAGATCCCTTCCCCCCACCCTATGTGAATGAGTAGGGGGTACATTGTACCCCCTACCCATTCACCTTAAAAAAGTGTCAAAAATAAACACTGTACACAGGTTTCTAAAGTATTTTATTAAGGCAGCTTTGGCTTCCCTTCCAATTTCTTCTCCCCTATCCAGCACTTCTCCCTCTTCTGATGAAGTATTCTCCCACTGCCGGTACTTCTCCCTCTTTGGTTCTTCTCCTCTCTGCACTGTCTTCTCTTTTCGCTGTCTTCTCACTCTTTTGCTGGGTCTTCTCCGCTGTCTTCTCCTTCTGTTTTTCTTCCGATGTTGACTCAACATGTTCGCCTGGTGTAATGCTGTGTCTGTCGTGTGCAATGACTAATATTGGCATGGGGTGGGGCCACACGCTGAGATAATTTGGAGGCATCACCCTTTGTGATGTCATCGCCAGGTGTATGATGACGCCACAAGGGGTGGGGCCTCTGGATAGCGTCAGCGTGTTTACAGGAGGGGGTACAGGAGGGGGCGCTTGCTTGTCCCTCCTCCTTCCTGACCTGCCAAGCTGCACGCTCGGATAAGGGTCTTCTATAGATTTTGGGGAGAACCCTCACACCATTTTTTTTAGGCGTGGGGGTTCCCCTTAAAATCCATACCAGACCAAAGGGGGGGAACCCCACACCAATTTTTTTTTCACTTTGGCGGGGGTTCCCCTCCTCAGCACACAAGTTGCACCACAAGTCGGATCATCATGATCCGACTTCTATTCAAATCAATGGGATTCCATAGGGAACCATTGATTTTGAATAGAGGCAGAAAAACTCCTAATAAAGGCTTAACACTCTGTATACAGCATTAAGCAGAGTTTAACAGCTTTTACCGGCGTCTGGCATTTTTACAGCTCTAGCGCTGGAGCCTCAGAATGTGCTGGTCTTGTTTTTTTTTTGGAACATAAAAACGCCTATGCCACTTACAGCTCAAAAAGGCTTGTGTGGGTATGAGGCCATAGAATAACATAGAGAGGCGTTTTTAAGCTGTAAAAAAAGCTCCTAAATGGAGCTGTAAAAACGCCCATGGGCATGATCGTTAACAAGTAGCAATACCTGCTCTCGATGAACCAAAAGGTCGATACGCAAGGGTCTGTGAACAGCAACAGTCATTTCAGATCTTGTGCCAGCCCAACTGTTGTGTATGCAGATGTACATGCTCCCTCTGTCTCAACTCAATTCAGGATGGGATGGGGCAGTGGCGGTGCTTCCATAAGGGCACACGGGCGCTGCCCCCTTGCTTCAACCACCTCCTCTATGACCAGTGGATAGATTCATGCATAGCATGAATCTATCCATGGCCGCCGCTTCCGCCCCCTATTCAGGCGTCCGACCCATTATCGAGCACCGGGCACCTGGCGCCTGAATTATAGCGATGGGGGTGTTTTTGAAGCAAAGTGGCAGCATTTGATGGCACAGTGGCATCATTTGATTGGCACAGTGGCAGAATTTGATGGACACAGTGGCAGCGTTTGATGGCACAGTGGCTGCGTTTGATGGGCACAGTGTCAGCGTTTGATGGGCACATTGGCAGCGTTTGATGGCACAGTGGCAGCATTCGATGGCACAGTGGCAGCACAATGGCTGCGTTTGATGGACACAGTGGCTGTTTTTTTTGGCACAGCGGCTGCGTCTGATGGGCACAGTGGCTGCTTTTGATGGGCACAGTGGCTGCTTTTGATGGGCACAGTGGCTGCATTTGATGGGCACAGTGGCTGTATTTGATGGCACTGTGGCAGCATTTGATGGGCACAGTGGCAGCATTTGATGGGCACAGTGGCTGCATTTGATGGCGCAGTGGCAGCATTTGATGGGCACAGTGGTAGCATTTGATGGGCACAGTGGCTGCATTTGATGGCACAGTGGCAGCATTTGATGGGCACAGTGGCAGCATTTGATGGGCACAGTGGCTGCATTTGATGGGCATAGTGGCTGTGTTTGATGGCACAGTGGCTGCAATTGATGGGCACAGTGGCTGCGTTTGATGGGCACAGTGAGGCTGCAATTGTAGGGTTTTTTTTCTGAATTTTTCGTTTGTTTGTGCCCCCCCAAAAATTTTGAGCACCAGCCACCACTGGGATAGGGGTGCACTTTGGTATCTCAAACTAGGGTGCCAGAGGACTTTCCCCTGGCGCCTCTGAAATATCCAAAAAATAACAAATTTTTGAAAGATGTATATACCGTATTTATCTGCGTATACCGCGCACTTTTCTCCCCTTAAAATAAGGGGAAAATCGTGGGTGCGTGATATACGTCGATACCCGCTTCCCGCGCTCAGTTTGAATGCCTGCGCCGACATATACCGAGTGCAGTACACTCGGCTACATTCGGCCAGGCTCGGCTTCGCTTGTGCTCACACATAAACGTCAAAAAGCGTGAGCACGAGCGAAGCCGAGCCTGGCCGAATGTAGCCGAGTGTACTGCACTCGGTATATGTCGGCGCAGGCATTCAAACTGAGCGCGGGAAGCGGCGATTCAACGGGGAGACGGGAGGACACCAAAACTTTAAGTACTAAAAAAAATGTTTACAGGAATTGCGGGTCCACATTAGGGGTGCACGCTATACGCCAGAGCGCGCAATACCCCGATAAATACGGTAGCTAAAGTACCATCAAATGCAGCCACTGTGCCCATCAAATGCAGCCACTGTGCCCATCAAATGCAGCCACTGTCCCCATCAAACACTGCTACTGTGTCCATCAAATGCTGCCACTGTGCCCATCAAATGAAGCCACTGTGCCCATTAAATGCTGCCAATGTGCCCATCAAATGCTGACACTGTACCATAAAATGCTCCAACTGTGCCCATCGAATGCTACCCCCTGTGCCATTGAATGCTGCCACTGTGACCCCCTCTCTCCTCCCGTCCTCTCCTATAGGCTATAGGCGTCCAATCACAGTGCCTGTTGTTTCATCCAATCAGGTGATGGGTAAAAGACCTGAGCACCTGAATGGTGGAGAGGCGGTGTTAGGAAAGCGAATATTCATTTGCTGTTCTAACACACCTGGGTGAACTACGAGCACCACTACATTATATCGTAGACACTGAGAAGTAGTGAGGGAATTGTCACTGTGCGATTCTTTCTAAAATGATTTGAATTTTTATTCCATAGGAAATTCTGAAAGGTATTTCTTCAAGCTCTGATGAATATTAGAGGCTGGAATGGGAGAAAGGTAACTCTTCCCCACATTCACCTGCCAGTCAAACTCTTCTTGTGTTGATAGGATTAGCTCTAAATCAGTATGCCACAGGCTCTGAACTTAGTTCAAAAGCAGAATATTGTTGAGGTATTGATATATAAGGATGCCATTTCCCCACAAGCAGGCCACCACCACTTGGAGGACTTCTACAAAAACTCTTAAATACGTGGTTAGTCCAAAGGGAACTGAAGATGAAGCTAGGCAATTGAGAAACAAAGATACTTTTTAAAATCTCGATGGATCAGAATGTGAAATTAAGCATCTTGTAAAGTGATTGAAAGAAGCCAATACACTGCTTGTATGACTTATAACTTGTAGGTATTTGGTTTTAAATGCTCTCTGGGTGGACTTGTTAAGGATTTCCTGTGTTTTTATGAACTAGAAAGAGCGGTAAATATACTCCTGAAAAAATGATTCGTCGTGCTGTTGCAGTCTTGGCCTCTTGTTTGAGCAAGGTCTTTACATTGGTATAGAGAAGTTTTTTTTTTACTTCACATGCTGGAATCTTTGCCGAAATTAAATTGTTTTCCGGAATTCATTGGTCCCCTTTTTTGTCCAAATTAAATTGAAATATAACCGTCAGAGCTCAAGTGTAAAAAAGGATACCAACTGTATAGGTCATTAATGTTCAGAGATAATTCAAAATGTCTCTTATAGAACTCTAGATTTCATACAAAGTGCATGGCCTTGCAGCACCCTCCAGACTTTGAAATCTTCAAACAATACTACAAAACAGAGAGTGCACCAACATCATGTATACTCTGATATATTTTTTTAAATGAATTTTACTCACAAAAGTGCTCCTTATAAGTCCATGTAATATAAAATCAATGACCCACGCCAAGTGGTGTTTAAAACTCTTGGCTATACATGGCACCCACCCTTTAGACCATGGGCATAGGCTGGGACTGTGCATGCACTAGCTAGCAAAAGTCCAGTCTGAAAGGCAAACATGTTCTCTACCTAACAGAAGTGCTAGTTTATTCCAGAAGTGCACCTGCACAGTATGGTGGAATGTGCCCCATCCGCCGAAAAATTTCTCAGTCAATTTGCATGCCAACGGACTCATAAGCATCTCAGTTTTACAGAAAATTAGCAATTGGTTGAAAGATAATGACCTAACAGACCAGCAGCGGGACATACTTACCTGACTTTGGCACATCTTCTGCATTACCAGGCAGACTCTCAGGAGTTTACCCCGTTTAGGTAGGTGAAACAGAACCTATTGAGCACTAAAAAAAAAAGAAAAAAAGGAAACCACTCTGACTGAGAGGGTAGAGAGATTGGAAACTCCCCAATTGGTATGCTGACATGGAGTTTTCAGAAAATTTGTTTTTTTTTTCTTTACTTTGCATTGAGCAAAAAAAAAAAAAAAAAAGAGCCAATTTACCCATCCACGTGTAGTACTACCCCCGAAGGAGCTGCTGGTTTGTTTTGGGCGGCATGTTACCTCTATTCTCCTCGCCGTCTATGGTGTCAGATGAGAGTTGAGAAAAAGTTCAATGTCCACACTTTAGACTTCTTTTTCTTTGCTTTATTTGCCGAACTTGGTAAAAGAATAAAATAAGTAGTTGAAGAGGTGGGAGGGTAATAGGCAATAGGTTCAGGTGTATAACTCCTGTTTGGAAACACTCCTGCTTCCAGCAAAGCAGCTTTTGTCACCACTCTAGCCAGAGCGGGTATTGCCTCTCTCACTAACCTAGCAGCTAGGATGTCACACGGAAACTTGGCAAAGTCTCTGCCACAGACCTTCCCAAAGATGGAGGTATATTCGGTCCAGAATCCTCTCAGCACAGGATTAAGCACCGGATCTCTCCTGAATAACGTTTTGTGAACTTAGAACTGACAGGCAACCATCATTCAGCCCTTCAGTAATGGTGCGTCCTTTGATGAAGTTCAAGGCCTCTCCTGAGATACCAGCCTCGTGCTCAGTGCTCTCCAAGACAGGTTCTTCATCGAGTGGCTTCCTCCCTCAGGACAGACAGCTCAGGACCACTCTGCAAGCGTAGACCCAGTCTGACTACCGGGCCTACTTAGTAGATCACAACCCCGGACCAATGTGGTCTCGGAGCCAGAAACCCGGGCCACACACGGGGGTGGTGGGACGACAGACCCAGGATCGACGACCCCGGACTAATGACGTCTGTCCCTTAGGTAATCCTCCCCAGCATGCCCAGCGGTACAATCAACTCCCTCTGATTGGCTGCCGAAGGGGAACACCCAAAACACCTTGACCTGACTGCTTCCACCCTCGGCCTGGGGCGGTGACAGCACCCCAGACAACAATAGTGGTCACTCACAGTACAGCCATGGCTGGAACAGAGGCCCAAATTTATTGAAAAATAACACAGTCTGAGTCAACTAACTCTCAGACTACCCTCTAAATTTAAAACAGCGCCGGCTAGAAAGTAGAAGGCCGCTACACACACATTTGATGTGGATGGGGGAATCATTCCCACTGAGCCTTTGCATTCTGACAGTGGGAAGCCTTCCCCGCCATCCAGGGGCGGACTGACCATTGAGGCACTTGGGCACTGCCCGAGGGCCCCATGCCACTAGGGGGCCCCATCAGGGTTGCCAGGCTCATTAAAACCAGGGACAGTATGTAAAAATCTGTGTTTTTTTTACATCTGTCCCTGATATGTCCAAAACCGACATGCTTTTGATGTGAAAATCCTGAGATTTTAGCTGCCCCGCCTATGTAATGCCTCCTGGCTTGGTGGCCATCTTCTATTGCCCAGGGGCCCCATGAGTTTTCAGTTCGCCCCTGCCGCCATCACAACACAGGGATCAGTGTTGCTGGGTTTTAGCTGGCGCCACTTTGGTATCTCAAACTAGAGTACCAGAGGACCTTCTCCTGGCACCTAGGGCTCATGTGTACATTGCACCAATGTAAAATCAAAACACCAAAAAAAAAAGACCCAATTTTTTTAATATGTATATTGCTAAAATAGCATTTTTTTACTTCAAAGAAACATAAATTACAGACAATATATATTTGCTTCACCAAGCTATCTAATATATGATTATTAAAATTGGCTTCAATACTTACATTAAATTTCATTTCATGACAAGCTCTATGACTACATTCTAATGTCCCCTTTACCCCCATAGAATTGTGAATTAATACATTTGGAACCCTATTCAGCCAGTGCATTCCTTTTCTTTTCTCCTATTTCACACATAGCTAGCCTACTAGGACTGGGGGAGATATTATCCTGTCATGGAGCTTGTCAGGAAAGTAAAACTATGGTAAATATTGAAGCCAATTTTTCAATTTTTCTGACAGCTCCACGTCCTCATACTAATAGGTAAAAAAGTGGCAGTGCTAAATATTTAACGTTCGAGTTGTAGCAGAGGAAATCACTGTATGCCCAAAATTTACAGTAGTAAGAGAAGCAGGGTTCATTAATGAGACATTAAGGTATGTATCGAGGACCAGTTAGCTGCCTTACAAATCATCTCTAGATAGATCCAACTAGGCATTGCACAGGAGGCTGAAAGGATTTAAGTAGAGTCTGCTGCAATCCCTCTTGTGTCACTAAGCCCTTTAAAGGCCTTGTAAGCAAACTATATGGACTCTTTATCATCCTTGATCATCCATAAAGCAATTACCCAGCTAGAAACTTTTCTACCTTAGGGACTAAGAATATGCATGCATCATACATGCTAGGGAGAGTACAACTGGGGGGATCTGTAGTGGAGAAGGATCTGGGGGTTTTAGTTGATCATAAGCTCAATAATGGCATGCAATGCCAAGCTGCGGTTTCCAAAGCGAGCAAAGTCCTTTCTTGTATTAGGAGAGGTATGGACTCCAGAGACAGAGATATCATTTCCCCCCCTGTACAAATCATTAGTAAGACCTCATCTGGAATATGCAGTTCAGTTTTGGGCACCAGTTCTCAAAAAGGATATCGGAGAACTGGAGAAAGTGCAGAGAAGGGCAACCAAACTGATAAGAGGCATGGATGAGCTCAGCTATGAGGAAAGATTAGAAGAACTGAATTGATTCACTCTTGAGAAGAGAAGAATAAGGGGGGATATGATCAACATGTACAAATATATAAGGGGTCCATACAGTGAACTTGGTGTTGAGTTATTCACTTTACGGTGAACACTGAGGACAAGGGGGCACTCTTTACGTCTAGAGGAAAAGAGATTTCATCTTCAAATACAGAAAGGTTTCTTCACAGTAAGAGCTGTGAAAATGTGGAACAGACTCCCTCCAGATGTGGTTCTGGCCAGCTCAGTAGATTGCTTTAAGAAAGGCCTGGATACTTTCCTAAATGTACAGAATATAACTGAGTACTAAGATTTGTAGGTAAAGTTGATCCAGGGTAAATCCTATTGCCTCTCTGGGGATCAGGAAGGAATTTTTTTCCCCTGCTGTAGCAAATTGGATCATGCTCTGCTGGTTTGTTTTGCCTTCCTCTAGATCAACTGTGGGTATGGAGTTGGGTGTATGGGATTGTACTGTGTTTGTTTTTTTATTTTGTTTGTTAATTTTTTTTTGTGGTTGAACTGGATGGACTTGTGTCTTTTTTCAACCTGACTAACTATGTAACTATGTAACTATGTACCTATTATTGCATGCAAAGGAGTAATATACAGCCGAAGATCTAAGGTTAGCTGTAGACTCCATTTATGAGTAACATCCAACCATTTAGTTGTTACCAAACTCTGTATTGCTGAGCAAGCTAGGCTGATCAGCCTTTGTTTTTATTATTCATATGATCAGGCAGTCTCTCGGGTGCTGGATGGAATTATTGCCAATACCAGGATCAAAGCTTTGCCCACTGCCTCAAGTATGTGCAGCACCTTTAGGTGACTGCACTTTATACAGTACATGTTAGCACCTCTATTGTTAAAACCGCTTTAAAGACAAATAAGGGTAAGAATACTGACTGACAAAGCCACTAGGTTTCTGGTAGCCCAATGTAGCACTGTGCAACTAAGCTGGTTTTAAACTGTAACTCGCAAGACAAACAGCACCAAACGGTAACCAGTCCAAACCAAGAAAAAAAAACCCCCCCCCCCCCCCCAAAAAAAAAACCTTCCACACAATAATGGAATTAGGCATATATGAAGAGCTTCAAGTGTCTCAAAATAACAGAAAACCAAAATTGTACCAAAATTATAGTTTTTATTCCCATAATTGAGTAGAACAAAAAAGCATTATGATGATCCAATCTTAAGGAAACCAATGGCCTAGTGAATGCTGAACACCCAACACAAATAAATATTACATGTAATTACATTTTTGGGTGGAAACTAGCTATAAATCCACACGAAATCATTCAAACAAGCTCCCTCAACTGGCACACTTCACTTTTGGATTTATGGATGAGGTATATATATATATATATATATATATATATATATATATATATATATATATATATATCCATATCCATATCCATATGCTATGAGTACATGTTGGGTCATAAAAGCATTTAGTTAGCACAGACCTCCTTAAAGGGTTGGAACTGTATATTGAGGCTATAGTCAGCTTGTTTAGCAGTATTAGAGGAAGGAAGTGTCCTGCTAACTCAGTAATCAAATAATATGCAAATCATATATCAAAGAGGCCTCATGATGCAGTGGACAAACACAGAGTATGCCATCCAAGTATACAGAAGTTGTTAGGAAACAACTGGCTCAGAATCATTACATTGCTTTATTGCTATCTTATATTATATATCTATCTGCCCATAGAGGAACTTTTTATTTTTTGCATTCAGTGTCATTTTTGCACATTAGAGATTTTTGGCTTTGTGTTTTTAGTTATTGGGGGACGCCCGAAGTTCTTCATATATTGTTACCTACTTTATTTTAAACTGGGCAGCAAACAAGTTCTCCCTTTCCTAAATGAGTTGAGTTGATGAGACCAGTCAGAGGTATATTTGGTCTTGTTGCATGCACTGATTTCTCCTGTGTCAGAAAATTAGACATACTATTGGATAGCAAAATTAAAGCTGTAACAAAGAAAATAAAAGTTTGTCTTTTGACAGGTAACCGTATCACAGTCTTCCTCATATGTGCCAGTACATTAGCTGTTAGTCATGGTTAAAGTATCTGTATCTATATACAACATTTTTCAGCAACAACTGCTTAAGTCCTTACATAGATGCAAACTGTAAAATTGTAAACTCTGCAATGCAATTTCAAGTTGCATCTAATGGACAGTTTCCCAGTGGGACCATTACGGAAATGAACTGTTCTTCCTTTTTGCTTTATACTTTAATGCTTGCAAAACTGGGTTAAATGAGATGAAAACACTTTTCTAATGTATTGCTTTCTTTCTGTCAACCCCTTCTACTCTAGGGGAAATTTGGTAGATGTATGCTTTGATAATATGCATAATTGACTATAGGAAAACGTAGGATGCTTTGTAGCTATGTGTGTTTCTGTGTATGTGTGTGTGTATAAATATATGTATGTACAGTACGTGTATGTGTCTATATGCATATACTGTACAGTGTGGTCTGTGTTTTTTTGGAGGGGGGATTCCCATCACTTTCTATTTCAGTGACAACAGTCACCAGGACAAAAGAAAGGGAACATATTGAAAGTGAGGACACAAAGGCAATAACAATTAAATAATTGAAAAAATATTACAAAAATTAATAAATAAACTTTAAAAAAAACTTTTTTTCTATACATTATCCTTAAAACAGCCTATAGCTGGCTCAATTTTCTTTCTTCACCTTGGGCAGAAGGAACGTAAATCACTCTAATGCCTCCCACAGCATTATTGTGTTCTGCCGGCAGGGGGCACAGGGAGCCTTATCAGCCAGCAGAATACAATGATTACTGCTAGTTATTGAATGTACAAAATGCGACAGGTTGGTTGTACCCAAGCCTGCCAATACATGGGTCGAATCTCAGCCAATCCCTACTGAACTGGCTGCATTTCCATCTATCAATTACCAACTTAAGATGCATCAAATAACAGAGATTAACTTGTTAAGCCTACAGTGTATTGCCTATTAACATTGTTCACACCTATTGTCTTAAGCACAAACAAAAGCACATATTACATTTCAGATTGCGTGTGTTGCTGCAACCATGCTCCTGTTTTTCAAATCTGCAACAGTTATGCCTAGGTTCAAGAGTTTCAAAATGCATGCACAATGAACGTGTCCGCTGAAACTGGTACGCGACCGTGTGTACGGCCTAGCGGACAGGTTTCCAGTGGACAAAAGTTTCTTAGCATGCTAAGAAACTTGTCCGCTGGAAACATGTCCGTCGGACATGTCCGATGGTTAGTACACCTAATCGGACATGTCCGCTGGTTATGACGTGTAACCAGCGTCCCGAAATCCCGCGCATGCGTCGAATTGATTTGACGCATTCGTGGAAGCATTGCACTTCCGTGTTTGAGAAGGTCGGTGTCTTCTACGTCACCGCGTTCTCTGTCCACGGGGATTTTGGTCTGATGGTGTGTACACACATCAGACCAAAAGCTCCGCGGACCGTTTTCATCGAACATGTCTCCTCGTGTGTACGGGGCCATACATTATGGGCATCTAGAGGTATCATCATTGGGTCACTCATAACCTTGGGCATCCTAATTAAATAATAGTGTCAAAGGCTGACCTGCTCCTTCCCACTCACTGTTCCTCCCAATTGGTCAGTAAGGATGCCTCTCATACTGAAAGACCAATAAGGAGGCATGACAAACAGTGAGGAACAGATCAGCTTTCAAAATGATGAGCAAGTAACCAAACTGGGCCAAAATTTTGGATACCTGTAGCATTTTCATAGAGGGCTGAGTGTACATGTAGCCTGGTCTTTAGCACTTTTATGCCCTGTACACACGATCGGTTCGTCTGATGAAAACGAACCAATGGATTTTTTCATCAGATATCCGATGAAGCTGACTTTCATCAGTCTTGCCTACACACCATCGGTTAAAAATCCGAACGTGTCCAACGCAGTGACGTAAAACACAACGACGTGCTGAGAAAAATGAAGTTCAATGCTTCCGAGCATGCGTCGACTTGATTCTGAGCATGCGTGGATTTTGACCGATGGATTTCCCCACAGACGATCGTTTTTTTCTATCGTTTTTTTAACCATAGGAAAATGTTCCCACCGATGGGAAAAAAACTGATGGTGCCCACACACGATCGGTTCGTCCTATGAAAACGGTCCGTTTTCATCAGACGAACCGATCGTGTGTACAGGGCATAGGTTTGCCTGTAGGACAGATAGTGCTGAACTGGACAGTAATAAAGTAAAGTGCTGGCACTACAATCCAAATGCATATATTAAATGGGCTAGAGCACCCTTCTCTCACTGTGCCCAACAAGTGGTCTCCAATCCACACACACAAGTTCTCCAAGGTAAGGTTAAGTTGGAAACAAGGTGAGTATTAATAAAATCAAGCTTTATTCAATCCAAAGGAGTACATGCGTTCCAAAATAGAGTCCATATGAATTGCATAAAGATTGATTTTATTAATACTCACTTTGTTGCCAACTTCAACTTACCTTGGTGAACTGGATAGTGTTTTCAGCACAGAAGGTGTAGTGGCCATTTTTGGGGGAGACCAAGGCTGAAAGAGGACTTGGCTGTTTCAGCAGTGGGATTGTAGCTCTTGGCAATGGGGAGAGCAGGATTTCTACTGTGCAGCCACTGCTTTGAACTTGGCCACACCCCAAAGGGAGGAAACTGTGTGAAAATCCTGTAGGAAAGGCAGCCATTGAGGTCATGTGAGTGAAAGACTGGACTGTCTACTGGGAACATTTGCTGCAAGTAGGCTTCAGATAGAGAAGCTTTCTGAACTTTTTACCATGCCTGGAGAAACAGCCTTTCCAAGTTTCCCGTGAGTCACTGCGGGGGCTTGCATGCTGAAGTGTTGCTGTGCAGCAAAATGCTGTACTGACCCTCCCTAAGACTCTGTTGTTCAAACTGCTAAGCAGTGCCCACCAGAGACTGTATTGCTGTGAGTGGAGCTGTAAAACTGCACTGGTCAGAAATTGATCAGTTCCAGGTGATATGCATGAAACTCCAAGAGGGGTGGGGGGTGTCTGACTGAGCTTTGAATGTGTGCAAGACTGACTGCTGACATTCAGTGCCATAGCGTCACAGAACAAAGCCACAAAAAGAGAATTCCTAAAGAGGGAAAGGCTTGAGAGAAAGGCACAAAACACAAAAGGCAACTATTTACCGGACCTCACCCAGGAGAGCTGACTGGGCCTCTCTTTGAATCTTTCCTGAACTCTGGAGTAAAAGAGGTCCATTGGCCACCCCAGTGTGGAAATTTGCCTATATTTTGTGATATTACTGCCTACGGTAGGATTCTGTCATTGGGGAAGGTTGTAGTCCTCCCCCCTTGGATTAGAAATATCTCAGGCTTGTGAGGGCTACTATTAGTAATCTAGGAGCCCCAACACCAGCAGACTGGTTAGTGGTTACCCACTAGCGAGTGGTGTCAGTAGTTACTCAGGCAGTTACTGTATTTACTAGCGATAAACACTTTTTGTGTATATCTATCTATCTATCTATCTATCTATCTATCTATCTATCTATCTATCTATATATATATATCTATCTATATATATATACACACACAAACATATATGTATGTATATATGGTTACTGTACTGGTTATTCACTTTATTGATGATCATTGCTATTGTTTGCTGCTGCTCATTTTACCCATTTGTTTTGCTTACTCTTTACTAAAAGCCTTTTTCAACCCCAGGTGTGTTGGTGAGTTCAGGTACTACCAGACTGGGACATTATCTCCTAAAGCAGAAAGACCTAGTCAATCAGCAACTCCTCCAGGCGTAGCGCTACATACACAGTGAGGCTAACTTTTTGTTACTGACACGTTATGACATGTTTTATATTGGTGCAGTGATTTTAAAAGCAGATGAAGAAATTTATGAGCTGCAATCCCACAGTATTTCTGTTTCACAAGCTGTCATTTTTCCTGTTTTGGATTGTCTGGCTGTATAGCAAAACTAATACATTTCCCAAACTGTACCTTTGTAAAGTGTTGCAGAGCTACACTGTTACGATGTTCTATCAGATTACCACTACCCATCAGATTGTGCAAACAGAAGTGACCATAAAATACTTACTGCGCATGAGCGATGCGTTCCGTCATTTGTTCCACGGCGCTATGCATTTCACACACTTTATGATCTGTCTGGTAGCTGTATTCTGATCACCCATGCGGACATCTTAGTGCACCCAGCTATGTCTTGAATTGCAGAGTAATTTTAGCAATAAAGTGAGCGTATATAAGTCAATATCACAGATATCAATATACTATATTTATTTATATACGCTCACTTTATTGCTAAAATTACTTTGAAATTCAAGACATAGCTGGGCATAGTAAGATGTCTGCATGGTGTCTTCTAATCCCCTGTGAGAGGAGAATGTGTCTTCAATGCAGGAGGGGCGTTGTTCTATAAGAATACTGCTACCTGTCTGATCATAAAGTGTGTGGATCGCATAGCTTGCCGTGGAATGCATCGCACATGCGCAGTAAGCATTTTTTAGTTGGAACATCACTTCCTGTCAGGGTCAGCAGCTAAGACCACCGGACACGTAGCTACAAAAGGGAACTGAGACCAAACAATGGTGTCTGTGAAGATTTTTCTCAGTTCAGTTCTCAGCAGTTCTCAGAGGAAAATTATCTCCTCTGCAGCCGGTTTAATAAACTGAGAACTGAAGTTCTCAGAGGGAGAACAGAGGAGAAGTTTTTCCTCTGAAAACGGCTGACATCTGTGTAAAAGTGGGTGGGCTACCTGTAATCTCGTAAGATATTGTGAGATTACAGTGTAGCTGAGTTCAAAAAGTGAAACTAAAGTTTAAAAGAACATGTAATTACATGTTTTCAGACATGTGATAACTATATATATATCCTGTATATATATATATACACATGGGTGTGTGTGTATATATATATACACACATATACACATATATACAGTATTTGTATATATATATATGTATACACAAATACATGAATATATATATTTTTTTGTGTTTATATACATATATATATATATAAATACTGTATATATGTGTGTATACACACATATACATATATATATATATATATATTTATATATATATATATATATATATATATATATATATATATATATATATATATATATATACTGTACATATGTGTGTGTATACATATATATAAATACTGTATACCGTATATGTGTGTATACATATATATACATACTGTATATATGTGTGTGTATACATATATATACACATACATGTGCATATAGATACTGTATATATGTGTGTATGTGTATATATATATATATATATATATATATATATATATATATATATATATACACACACACACATATATATATGTATATATATATATATATATATATATATATACAAACATATATACAGTATCTATATACACATGTATGTGTGTATATATATGTATATATATATATATATATATATATATATATATATATATATATATATATATATATATATATTTATTTATTTATATAAGTATTTTATGTTGTTAATATTCATTTTTAACCCACTGGTGCTGATATTAGGAAGAAATAAGCCTTCTTCCTCTTATCACACCAGCTTCTCTCCCAGATTCTCCACCTCTGAGCTGGTGAATCTGGAAGGGAGATATTTCAGTGGAAGGGCTGTGAAATCTTCAGATCTCGGTTTATTAAACTGGCCGTTTGTGACAAAACAGCCATGTGCTGTGATGAGAAGTGAAGAACATGTTCTCTGCTCCTTATCTCCGTTTATTAAACCGGCAATGCTCTGTGATAAGCCGTGATCATCATGATCTCGGCTTATAACGGTTTATTAAACGAACACCAAAGTATTTATCATTAAAGTGATATTTATTTACAGTGAACACACACCAATAAACAGCAAACAAGAACAAGAATAACTAATGAACCTAACTGCTATCTATATACAATATCTACAACATAAGGGACAAAGGCAACAGGGATGCAAGGAAGGGGACACGACTGGGTACAAGGGCATGAAACAAGGCAGAGGGGTGCAGGACAGATCAGGACACTAGAAGGTTCAGGAAGGTTATCAGGCACAAGCTGGTAGCAAGGAGGCAAGCAGACAGGATAGTGACGCCCTGGGGGAAGGGAGGAGCAGCCGTAAATATCCACCTGGCAGCTGGAGCCAGGTGTGGCTGATCAGAACCTGCTGGCTTCTGGGAGACACCTGCTGGTGGACACTGGAACTGCAGCCATCTGCAAAGTGAACCCCAGTGCCACCAGCAGGTGAACTCAACCCTGACACTTCTGTTGCACAATCTGGTAGCAGTAATCTGATAGAACACCGGCAGATGGCACTAGAGATGACAGGCTTCTTGTAACAAGAACTACAGTGAAAAAAGGATTTGTTTTAATGAAGATTCCACCTCTGTAAAGTGGGTCTCAGACTCATATCAGATATATGTTTCATGTGAACCGCATGCATACTAAGTCGTTTGTAGGTGTAAGTATAGATATTTCTTACCTCTCAAAGAGATCACAGTACTCCTGCAGGCAATGCCTTAATTCGAATTACAACACAGCCTTTGGTAAGGTACTATCAGCGCCTACTTCTTTGACTAGGATGCTGTCTTATAGTTGACATAATAATGTAAATCCTGGTGCCTGTGCAGTTCTCTGTATAGCTTCACCTCATCCACTAAGCTCTGGAGAAGACTCCCTTGCAAAGTGCATCTTCCCTAGCAAAATGAACAGTCTATTTTTAGTAAATCAACCCCACTACCTCTAAAGAAAGTATGTTCCAAGCATAAACTACTCTATTGGTAAAACATTATTTATTTTTCTAGTTATGAACTTTCCCTCTGCTAGTTTGAGATCACGTTCCAAAGTTCTTGAGCTTAGCTTCATACAACAGTTGTTGCCCTTCTGAACCGTATTTACATCCTTGCTTTTTCAACCATCTGAGATAAACAAACCTAAATCTTTGCATTCAGAAATTGAACTGCATTTTCCACTGTTTAGATCAATCTTCCAGAAATGCACAACCATGTTGCATGCTACAAACTCCTCCAGGAATATCAACCCTATTGCACACCTTTGCAACATCAGCAAACAGACATACCTTACCCACCAAACTTGGGTGCGCACAGATCTTTTTTTTCCGTTCAGCCAGAAGGCTGAACGAAAAAAAAGGAGCAGGTACCTGCATCCACACAAGCAACGTAGATGCAGGAATCCCTCTCCTGGGACCTTGTAATCTGAAAGCAGGGACTTAATAAATAGCTTAGTTAGGTCACACAGGTCAGTAGGATATTGTACTTCAGTACTTTACATAACATGAGAACATATGGCTTGTCCAGCTGTGAGCCAAAAGCTGGCATTGCTGAGCACACATTATCCCATATATCAGGGATATGTAATGAGCGACCCCCCAGCTGTTGCAAAACTACAAGTCCCATCATGCCTCTGCCTCTAGGTGACATGCCTGTGGCTGTCAGAGTCTTGGTATGCCTCATGGGACTTGTAGTTCTGCAACAGCTGGAGGTCTGCTAATTGCATATCCCTGCCATATACTATCCCTTTACAGGGGAGTTCAGTGTATTACAAAGAGCACAGTTGATGAAACACCTTGTAAATGTAACCTTGTATGCTGGACTATGGGGTGTCAGGGACTGGAGTATAGTCTCTTCTACAGAAAGACACTATTTTTCAGAAAAAACATCAGGGACTGCAATGTGGGTGTCTGGACAAGTGCAGCCCTTGTACCCCCCTACATGCTGCACTTTCTGACCTAGCCACCTGATATCTATTAGCCATCTCTACTGTAAAGCCCTGTACACACAATCAGATTTCTGATGGAATCTAATCCGATGGATTTTTTCGTCGGATATCCGATGAAGCTGACAATCATCAGTCTTGTCTACACACTATCAGACTAAATTCCGACCGTGCCAAAACACGGTGACGTAAAACAGTACGACGAGCCAAACAAAATGAAGTTCAATGCCTCTGAGCATGTGTCGACTTGATTCTGAGCATGCGTGGATTTTTCTCCGATGGAGTTCCACACAGACGATCGGAATTTCCTATCGGTTTTTTATCCATAGGAAAAATTTAAAACATGTTCTATTTTTTTACACCGATAGAAATAAGACAGATGGGGCCCACACATGATTGGTTTGTCCGATGAAAACAGTCCATCATTCTTTTTTCATCGGACAAACGGATCGTGTGTACAGGGCTTAAGTAATTTTCTGAACACAGTTGCCCTCCTACTGATACAAATCAAGGAGACACTGCATGCCATCTGATATCAAGCTTGTCAGTCTGCACATAAAAGAACCTGAAGCCAGTACAATGTTATAGCATTTTGCCCTTTATGATCTACTGTGGTAGTTACAACATGTGCTTCTTCTAACAATGACTAAATTCACTGAAACCTGTAAGTGTCTTGACTTATTGCTGGATTGTATGGATAATAAGCAAGCTATACGGTGACTTGTAGTCCTACAATGCATATTAATGAAACATGTGGCTGTCTGTTTTATTCTATCCATAGAAAATCTGTGAGATGGCCTTGCAAATTATTGCAAGAGAATTTTGATAAAATATGTGTGACAATCTTGCATTACTGTTTATTTCATCACGGATTTATTGGAAGATGATGACGGTTTCATTAAAAGTACATTTAAATCAAAATGTAAAATGAAACCTTGAGATGCACACAGGAACTACTTACCTGCTGAGTTGAGTTTCTCATCTATAGAACTTCATCAATAACTTTATTTTTAAAATGGGTTGACAGACCATCATGGTATTATGCCGCGGACACACGACCGTTATTCATGTCATGCAAAAAAAACAAAGTTTTTCTCAACGTGATTTGTCATGATTTCTCTCAAGCCTGCCTTGCATACAGACGTTTGTGAAAAAAAATGCTTGAGCAAAGAGCAGTGACAACACGCATGACAACACGTACGACGGCACTATAAAGTTCCATTTGAATGGCGCCACCCTTTGGGCTGCTTTTGCTAATTTTGTGTTACCGCATGTTAGTAAAAGTTTGGTGAGAGACAATTTGCGCGCTTTTCAGTCTTCGTGCTTTTCAGTCTGTTACAGCGTGACGAATGTGCTATCTCCATTACAAACGCAAGTTTTACCAGAACAACCGCTCTGAGCATGCATGTTTTTTTCCCCCTCGTAAAAGCTTACACACGACCATTTTTCACGACATGAAAAACAACGAGAAAAAATAGAGCAGGTTCTAAAAAAAATCGGGCATTTTTCTCGTCGAGAAAAATGGTCTGGAGCATACATTTTAGCCCAGTTCAAGTTTAATTGGGTGTGAGGGGTATGTGTCAATACTCCAACTCACTGCAAATGGTGGCTTATAACTTTGTTTCTTTCTTGAGGCTTGTTTCAAGAAAGACTATTTGATTCACTCTTAATCTAATATATTTCAATCTGTTTGATAGCCCAGTCACATTGACATTCTGATCGAGTGTACTCATTTTTTAAAAGCTAATATTTCAGGTGGAAACAAAAAAGGAAGCAGTCAGCCTTAAATATTTGTAGTGGATTTATATCGGGACTCAACTTATGTGGTATAACCTAACTTATTTTTAAATTAATCTTTTAAAGCACTTAAAATAAGTTGATCAAATTAAATTAATAGGAAATTGATTACCATTTTAATTGTAATACGGGTTGAGAAAAGAGTAAAAAGACATATTATACAATTTCTGAGTGATGAACTTAAAGTCGTTCTAAAGGCTGAAGGTTTTTTACCTTTAATACATTCCTTTCATTAAAGGATGTTTACCCATTTTTAGGGTGGAACACGTAACATGTTCCCAAGCCTGTAGCGACTCCCCTATCCGCTGCATCTATTGACAGCAAGCGGGGGATCTTAGCCCCCCACTCGCTGTCACTACTTTAAAAAAAATTTGACTCCACCCACTCGACCACATCATTCATTCACAGAGTTCTGTGAATGGAAACTACAACTACCGACAAACTTTTTAGCTGTCAGCTTGCAGTTCTCAGTGAACTAATCAGGGTGCAGTTGAGTGCTCTAGGAAGTTCATTGTCTCTTCCTGTCAGTGTGACTGAGACGTTTGCAGGAGTCCTGCATGGCACCCATGATCCACGATCTGCTGATTGTGGGTGCAATGCTTTCCAGGCTCCTAGTAAAAATAATAAAAAATGCCCATTTTTTTAAAAAGGTGAACTTAGGATAAAAAAAGCTTCTCAGTGCAGCTCCACCCCCTTTGCCCCCTTATACTTATTTGAGCCCGATCTTGATCCAGCAATGTGTCAAAAAGCAGTGACTTTCAGCTCTCTCCCTCCTTATAGGCTCAGAGACATTAGCAGGAGCCAGTGTCTTGGGAGCAAGCCCACACAAGTGCCCCCATAGCAAGCGGCTTGCTATGGTGGACACTCAGTGGAGGGGAGGAGCCCAGATCCTCCTCTTATCGGGCATAAGAGGAGGATCTGGGCAAAACTGTTGTACAGAGCAGGTAAGTTTAACATGCTAGTTATTTAAAAAATGGTTTACAATCCAGGGCTCAAGTCCTGCGGGAACGCGTGGGAACGGAGTTCCTTCACTTTTTTCACAGCAGGAACTCAGTTCCCTTTGCAGGACTAGAGCAGCCGAGAGCAGCCAAGCCATCCGAGCCAATCCTTCTCTAATCGGCGATGCCCAGCTCAAATCACTGTCAGGGGCAGGCGAACCTTAGTAATCCTTTATGTTACTGGCCGCTTCCTGCATATGTATTCATCAGGTAGTGTGCAGGTATTTCGTCACTTCCTCGATGCCGCAATGTCTCCTGGGAGCTTTTGTCATTGTTCCCAGGAGACATTGCGCAAGTTATCACAGGATTTAGAAAGAACATGCGGTTTAGTAATTATGCATATGAGCGTATCATTTTTTTTTTTTTTTTTGGTGGGGGAGTGGATCTTGGGTGGGAGTTCCCACACTTTTTTCCCCAGGACTTGACCCCTGTTACAATCACTTTAAATCAGTTGGAGAGTTAGTTACATGTATGGATACTTAAAGTACAATTTGTTTGGGGGATAAAATGGAGAGGTATTTAAACACATCAGGTTTTTATCACTGTCTGTTCCACAGTTAGGGCACTTCACCCTTTTTATTTGTCCTGTTTACTGCTATCACCAAGAGTGAAAGAAAAGAAAAAAAATCCCTAATTTTGGGTTGTCACCAGAACAGGAATAGAGGAGAAATCGTTTAATGGCAGCACTAGTTTTGGTGACCCTGGTGACAACCAGGGATTTCTTCACTTTGGAGGGATCTCCCCTCACTTCCTGTTTTTGCCATGGGACAAGAAGTGAAGGAAAAATCTCCCAAATGGGACACAGAGGGCAAAAAAAAAAGTTACTTTAGTTCTTTAGTACTCACTGAAACACCTGTTCATCAGCCAAATAATGAAGGGGACTATTTACAGGCTGTGGCTTAAAGTCGTTCTAAAGTCAAAAGTTCAATTTAAACCTGATAAATCATAGTGATTGTTACACAGTTTGGTATTGTTGGAAATATTTATATTTTTTTCTCTTTTCAGATTAGCTTTATATGTGTATGAATATTTACTGCATGTAGGAGCCCAGAAATCTGCACAAACTTTTCTGTCAGAGGTAAGAAAACGTATTTATTTTTTTATAATTTGTTGCCTAGCCAATGAATACTGAAAGAGCAGCTTTGTAAGTAAAATAGTTCTAAATGAATTAATTAAGTCATTAAGTAATTAGAATGTGGGAAAATATGATTCTGCAGTCTATGACTGCTATAATGATTCTCAATAAAAATTAATTGAAAAGCAGAGTAGCAGCTATACTGTAAACAACAAGGATAACCCTTGATGGGATTTTCTTCAAAAAGAGGAAGTCTGGTATATGATAGAGTTATTTTGTATTATGTTTTCTTAACTAGTGAAAGAGTAGTATTAGGTAGTAGTATTTTTATTATTTTTATAGGCTTACCTAAAAACAGGTGTATGATAGTATGCTGAAAATGTAAGGGGCCCAAATGATACCTTTGCAAGTTCACTATCCATTGGATAAGAAAGTACCTGCTCAGTGCTAACTGGCATATAGGTTGGTGTCAGCTAGAGGAATTGCATGACTTTCTCTCACAATATATAAATACTTATTGCATTTTTAGTTAATTTAAAGCTGTAAAGAAGAAAAACTGAGTTTGAATTACGGGGGTATCGAGGAATGATTGTAAATGTATTTTTCTCCTGCAACAGCTGAAAGTAGGCTTCTCCTCCTCTCCCTTTTGTCAACATTCAGCTGCCACAGGAGGAAAATATAGGGGATTGGTACTAATATATGCCACCCCCGCCACCCCTCATTTTTCTGTTCCTCTTCCTTCTGTTGCCCTGGTCCCATGTGTTCTCCCTTGCTCCCCCTACCTCCCATTGTTTCAGGACGGAGAGCGGGGAAGAGGCCGGTAAATATGTCAAATGCATATGTGTTGAAGCTTTGAGGTTCACCCCCCCCCCCCCTAATGCAATAGACTGTGCACACCTATGATCCTGAAGTTCAGCTTTAAAATGTGAAGTCATGGGTTTTCAACTCACTTTGATAAGATTACTTCTCACGTATGGTTGAGTCTTCAGAAAAGGAAAAAACAGGAAAATCTCCCCAACAAAACCCAGATGGGGGAGTTTAATCTGCTGAGTGCTGGAACAATACTGCCAGAGTGCAGAGAGCTATGCTAGTCCTAGGCTGTCTGGGTCCAAAAGAAAAGGAGGATAGTAGAGGGGTGGGGAGAAGAGAAACAAAGGTGTGATGCAGAATAACTATTACAGGAAGGGTTGTCTTTTGAGATGTTCTTTAAGCCGACTATTGTTGGGACCTTTTAAGAGTGTTAGTGCACTTAACAACAGCCCCAGTTAACATGCATGTGGTATAGGTACAGTATAGTTAAGATATAGTCTCAGCATATTCTGGTAAAGGGTTGGTATAGGCGCAGTCTAGGTTTGGAATAAGTGTGATATAGAGTGCAGTATGGGTGCGGTATAGATGGGTACACTTGGTGTCCTGCTCTTAATGGCCCAGTCCCTGCTAGCAGTATCAGCAATAGGTGAAGAAAGGGGGGCCCACTCAGTCTTTCCACTGACTGCCTCCAGATATTCAGCAATGAGAAGCAGAGGGTGAGAGGATGCTCTAGTCTCCCTGCAGCAATGGTGCAGATGTGTTCGCTGGGATCTGTGCTACGCAACCTCAGGTCTCAGTCTCCGGTCACTCGTCCTATGGATGATCCGTGTGCACCAGGAACGATATGCACACCTCGGCTCCTGCGCTGCAAAGTGGAAGAAGCTTCCAGTGCAGTTTGGTGAAAACTGTTCCACAGAGTGCAACTGTTCCACCTTTCCCCTTCCTCCTCAGTGTCCGTTGGGATTTGTATCGTAAGGGTCCATAAGACCCATTCTGTGATTGATGTTTCAGACTACAATTCCCATGATCCTCAACATTCTGCATTGAACTTAATAGGCTTTTCTGGCTGTAGTTCTCCCTTTATTGACTTGAGGGGATAGTTCAAAACAACAAAAAGTGAAAGTAAACTGATTGAATGAGGGAAATGTCTCCTTCTCCATGTTTCTGTTGTCCAGAACCAGGCTAAACATTTTTTTGTAGTTCATTAGCAAAGCACTGAGTTGGTATGTGCTGAAGAAAGGACAGCAGGCCATACTTTTTTCCAGTGCAGTGCAGCGCAATGCAAGGCAATCCACCACCTTCCGTTGAGCTGATGCAACTTAAAGCAGGGGTTCACCCTAAAAAAAATTCTAACATCACATTGAGCTCACTTCCGACATTGACAGTATGCTGATCTTTTTTTTTTTTTGCCGTACATACCGTTGTATCGTTATTTTCCCAGACGGCTTCCGGGTAGTGAATCCCGCGGGGGAGGGAGCGTTCCTATGCACAGGCTAAGTGATTGACGTATGACAAAAGCTTCCCCCCGGCGCATACGGCCGCGTCACGAGTTGCCAAAAGAAGCCGAACTTCGGTGCGCAGGCACCGTATAGTGCCGTATAGAGCCGACTCGCAGTCCGGCTTCTTTCGGCAACTCGTGACACGGCCGTATGCGCCGGGGGGAAGCTTTTGTCATACGTCAATCACTTAGCCTGTGCATAGGAACGCCCACTCCCGCGGGATTCACTACCCGGAAGCCGGGGGGGAAAATAACGATACAACGGTATGTACGGAAAAAAAAAAAAAAAAAAAGATCAGCATACTGTCAATGTCGGAAGTGAGCTCAATGTAATGTTAGAATTTTTTTTTAGGGTGAACCCCCGCTTTAATAAAACCTGTAACATTTCAATACATTTCAGTTAAAAGCAAATGTGAACTGTGTAATGCACCACGATCGGTGCCTCAGCACTGCAGTGACCCCAGTGCATTTCACTGCATGTTGTAATGCAGCGGCTGGTGTGGTGGTAGACCCATAATGTTTTCTTTCTCTGAATATATCACATTTATGACAGTACATATGGGAATAATACTCAGAACATAGCTGTGTGATTTTTACTTGGAGTTGTTGTTTACCAATGTTAGCCCTGGCACATGCAAGAGATTAAAAGGAAACATTCAGGTCACATCCCTATCCAGATGTTTAAGATAAAAGTATTAAGCTCTGTTTTTGTCCTAAATCCTGTCTAGTGCACTGGTAGTTTATTTACAGTGGAAATGTTACATAAAATTGAAAATCTCTTTGTGGGAGTACAGTGCTGCTTTTGAACTAACATGCATATTTCTAACATTGTGTTGCCATATACCAGCAGGCTGTGAAATTGAAGATTATTTTTAATTTACGTTTACATTGCCAGGTTATGGTCAGTCATGAATGTTTTGTGACTTGCTGGGTTTTCTATACATATTTATTCAGATAAAATACATAAAAGGCAGCAGATTTACCTTCCAAAAGATTTGTATTTCTGTTCAGTTCTGAGATTTACACAGCACATTCCTCAAAACATTTTGCTCTAACGCCTCGTACACGCGATCAGACTTTCTGCGGACAAAGCCTCAGACTTTTGTCCGAAGGGCATTGGCCGTAAACTTGTATTGCATACAAACGGCAAAGAATTGTCAGCCAACAAACCAGAAGCTACGTGTTTTTTCAGCTCTTTAGCGCCACCCTTTGGGCAACTTCTGCTAGTGTTGTGTTATGGTGAGCATTGCTTCCAAGCACACGTGCTTGTACTTTGGACCTTTGTGTGACGGACTTGTGTACACACGATCGGGTAATCCGACAACACACAATTATTAGCGGACAATTTTAAAGCATGCTATCCCAAATTTGTTGGCGGAAAATCTGACAACAACTGACATACAAATGGTCGGATTATCCGAAAACAGGCTGTCATCACACAATTCCCGTTAAATTATCCGATGGTGTGTACGGGCCTTTAGGGGTGCTATGAACTTTGAGACATGCATGTGTCATTAGATAAAGGAAAAGAAGCTCAACAGTGAGACATTTTCCCCACTGCAAGGCTTCCCTTGATGGACACCCAGCAGTAGCTCAAACCATAGCAATACAGAAAGGAGTGCCAGACCAAAACTGGCACTGAATGAAAGCCTTCAAGATAGTTTTAATTGTTGCTAAAAAAAGTCATATAAAAACAGACCTAACCCATCTGTGGACAGGGTGTTGAACAGTGCCTGCTCAGTGGCTCACTGCTTTCTGTGAGCCTGTGAATGAGTTAAAAGAGAAGTTTGGGGATCAAAAATAACAAATAATTATACTCACCTAGATGACTGAGGCACCTAACCAAGCTGCATCTGCTCCTTACTGCCTATACTGAAAGAACTGAGGGATTGCTCAGTTCTCGATCTTCAGTGAGCAGATAGCTAGCTGGCTCTCTACTCTGCCCCTCCAGCACTCACTGGACTGCCAGACTTTGGAGGGAGCTGGAGTGGCTGGCTCTCAGCAGCATACCGAGAGGCTGAGCCAGCTGTCGGTCAGACATCTGGGTGGATCCTGACATTAAAGTTGGGATCGATCCAGAGCCTGGACCGACTGAATGAAATCAGCCGACAGTGAACATTAGCCCGCTGTCGGCTCAAGCATCTCTTCTCCAGAGAGAATAAGTTCAGAGCTTGCAATCTTTCCTCATAACTAATATCCTCCAGACCCTGTATTAGCTTTGTTGCCCTTCTTTGTACTCGCTCCATTTCTGGTACATTCTTCCTGAGGACTGGTGCCCAAAACTGGACAGCGTACTCTAGGTGCGGCCGGACTAGAGTCTTGTAGAGCAGTAGAATTATCGTTTCATCTCTGGAGTTGATCCCCTTTTTAATGCATGCCAATATTCTGTTTGCTTTGTTAGCAGTGGCTTGGCATTGCATGCCATTGCTGAGCCTATCTACTAGGACCCCCAGGTCCTTTTCCATTCTAGATTCCCCCAGAGGTTCTCCCCCCCCCCCCAGTGTATAGATTGCATTCATATTTTTTGCCACCCAAATGCATTATTTAAAGTTTTCCTACATTAAATCTCATTTGCCATGTAGTTGCCCACCTCATTCATTCGTTCAGATCCTTTTACAAGGTTTCCACATCCTGTGGAGAAGTTATTGCCCTGCTTAGCTTAGTATTGTCTGCAAATACAGAGATTGAACTGTTTACCACATCCTCCAGGTCCTATACAAACAAATGAAATAGGATTGGTCCCAGCACAGAACCCTGGGGGACCCCACTACCCACCCTAACCATTCTGAGCACTCCTCATTTATCACCACCCTGTGAACTCGACCTTGTAACTAGTTTTTCAATCCATGTACTCACCCTATGGTCCATGCCACCGGACCTATTTTGTACAGTAAACGTTTATGGGGAACTGTGTCAAATGCTTTTGCAAAATCCAGATACACCACGTCTACGGATCTTCCTTTATCTAGATGGAAACTCACCTCCTCATAGAAGGTTAATAGATTGGTTTGGGAAGAATGATTCTTCATAAATCCATGCTGATTACTACTAATGATACCGTTCTCATTACTAAAATCTTGTACTGTATATAGTTCCTTATCATCCCCTCCAAGAGCTGGCATACTATTGATGTTAGGCTAACTGGTCTGTAATTCCCAGGGATGTATTTGGGCCCCTTTTAAATATTAGTGCTACATTGGCTTTTCTCTGATCAGCTGTTTCCATTCCAGTCAGTAGACTGTCAGTAAAAATTAGGAACAATGGTCTGGCAATTACTTGAATGAGTTCCCTAAGTACCCTTGGATGCAAGCCATCTGGTCTCGTGATTTATTAATGTTAAGTTTCCCAAGTCTAATTTTAATTCTGTCCTCTGTTAACAATGGAGGGGCTTCTTGTGATGTGTCATGAGGCTCGACACAGCAGTTTTGGTTAATGAAGCCCCCTCCAATTCCCTTGTGAAGATTGAGGAGAAGAATAGATTCAATACCTTCACCATCTTCCCATCCTTTGTAACCAGATGTCCTTCCTCATTCTTTATGGGGCCAATATGGTATTTATAGCTGCCTGGAGTTCAACTTTAAATGTTCAAATGTCTGACCCTCTTTAGCCTGTACATTAGAATGCTATGTAATATTAAACAAAATATTTCAATTTAGGCTATAAGATATGGATATAGTTAAAAGGTTAGAATAAAAAAGACATTTGTACAGATATATCTCAGGCTCTTTATCTCACTCGTTGCATCCTCCCATGTTCACCTCCAGGACTTCTCCAGAGCCTCTCTTATCCTCTGGAACTCCTCATCCTAATCTGTCCAAATATCTCCTATTCTATCCACCTGAAAACCCATCTCTTCAGAGAAGCCTATCCTACCTCTACCTAACAACTGCATTTTAGCTTATCTTCTATCTTTTGGATCACTTGACCCTTCCTTTTAGATTGTAAACCAGCATGGCCTTCTGAATCATCTTGTATTGAATCGTATTCTAACTGTTCTGTCTGCCTCCATTTTGTTAATTGCTGTGCAAACTGGTGGTGCTATATCAATCCTGTAAAATTATTTTACTATTAACATTTTGTAATTGTGTGCCAGAGAACTTAGGGCAGACATCCATAAAGAAAACATGTACATCTTTAAATTCCCCAAAAACAATCATTAACAGATATGTTTTTTGAGTCCAACTCTAAGAAGTCATTAAGGGATTGATTTAATAAACAGGCTGTTCAATTTGCAAGAGAAGTTATACTGTGCAAGTGAATTTTCCGCAGACCTTAGTGACTGTGGTAAAATTTCACTTTGCAAAGATAACCCAATCTCATTCAAAGAAAATAAAAAACAGCATTTTTGTTTGCACATAATGGGTTGATGGAAGTGAGCTTCACCTCATTCACTAACAAAATGACACTTCATTCATGTCTATGCCCTGGTACATAGAAATGAATAGTACATAGAGCCTTCCGGTGAGTTCTGGTCCTTTGTGAAAAAATGTATGCATTTTTTACGCACAGAGGCTTCATTGCAGTGTGCACTTAGAAAACAATTGTTTTCAATGTTCCTTTGTGTTGACTGCCATTGATTTGTTGCAGGAAAATGACAGTCACTGCTCCTTGTGAAAACGAGCCCTTAAAAAGTGCAACTTCTGTTGCAAAGTGAACAAATTTGCTTAGTGAATTAACCCCAAAACAAAAACTGTACAAGCATTATATTACTACAATATGCACAAGCAACTGATGTTCTATGCACTGGTGTGTCTTTGTCTATATACAGTACAGTGCATCCAGAAAGTATTCACAATGCTTCACTTTTTCCACATTTTATGTTACAGCCTTATTCCAAAATGTATTAAGTTCATTATTTTCCTTAAAAATTCAACAGATAATGACAACGTGAAAGAAGTTTGTTTGAAATATTTGCAAATTAAAAAAAAAAATAAAGAATCACATGTACATAAGTATTTACAACCTTTGCTCAAACTTTGTTGAAGCACCTTTGGCACCAATTACATCCTCAAGTATTTTTGAGTATGACGCTACAAGCTTGGCACACCTATTTTTGGGCAGTTTCTCCCATTCTTCTTTGCAGGACCTCTCAAGCCCCATCAGGTTGGATGGAGAGCATCAGTGCACAGCCATTTTCAGATCTCTCCAGAAACGTTCAATCGGGTTCTAGTCTGGGCTCTGGCTGGGCCACTCAAGGACATTCACAGAGTTGTCCCGTAGCCACTTCTTTGTTATCTTGGCTGTGTGCTTAGGGTCATTGTACTGTTGGAAGATGAACCTTCGCCCCAGTCTAAGGTCCAGAGCACTCTGGAGCGGGTTTTCATCAAGGATATCTCAGTACATTGTTGCAATCATCTTTCCCTTAATCCTGACTAGTCTCCCAGTTCCTGCCGCTAAAAACATCCCCACAGCATGATGCTACCACCACCATGCTTCACTGTACGGATGGTATTGGCCAGGTGATGAGCGGTGCCTGGTTTCCTTCAGACATGACGCTTGCCATTCAGGCCAAAGTGTTAAATCTTTGTTTCATCGGACAAGAAAATTTTGTTTCTCATGGTCCTTCAGGTCCTTCAGGTCCTTCAGGTGCCCTTTGGCAAACTCCAGGTGGGCATTCAAGTGCCTTTTACTGAGGCATGGCTTCTGTCTGACCACTCTTCCATACAGGCCTGATTGGTCGAGTGCTGCAGAGATGGTTGTTCTTATGGAAGGTTCTCGTTTCTCTCCACAGAGAAATGCTAGAGCTCTGTCAGAGTTACCATCTGGTTCTTGGTTACCTCCCTAACTTAGGCCCTTCTCCCCTGATCACTCAGTTTAGCCGGGTGGCCCGCCTTAGGAAGAGTCCTGGTGGTTCCAAACTTCTTCCATTTACGGATGATGGAGGACACTGTCCTTTTTGGGACTTTCAATGCTGCAGTAATGTTTCTGCACACTTCCCCAGATCTGTGCCTTGATACAATCCTGTCTCCGAGGTCGACAGACTATTCATTGGACTTCATGGCTTGGTTTGTGCTCTGACATGCACTGTTAACTGTGGGACCTTATAAAGTCAGGTGTTTGCCTTTCCAAATAATGTCCAATCAACTGAATTTACCACAAGTGGACTCTAATCAAGTTGTAGAAACATCTCAATGGTTATCAGTGGAAACTGGATGCACCTGAGCTCAATTTTGAGTGTCAAGGCAAAAGCTGTGAATACTTATGTACATGTGATTTGTTTTGTCTTTTATTTTTAATTATTTTTAATAAATTTGCAAAGATTTCAAACAAACTTCTTCCACGTTGTCATTATGGGTTATTGTTTGTAGAATTTTGAGGAAAAATATAAATTTAATGCATTTTGGAATAAGGCTGTAATATAACAAAATGTGGAAAAGTGAAGCGCTGTTAATACTTTACGGATGCACTGTATGTATTCTATCATCTAGGTATTCATTTGTTTTTTGTAGCACATGTGCTTGTACATTGCGAGTGAGCCTTTTGAGATTGGTATTTAAAGAACTCTCTAGTGATTATCCCAGTTTCAGTTCTGTTATATTTTATAGACAAAACATTTTAAGTGCAATCAGCTCTACCGTGGTGACCTTTTTTCTGCGAACATAAATTTTCCAGTTTCTTAGACAGGGTCATATAAACTGTTTTTGTACTTATAACCCTTCTTTCTGCTTATGCTTCATGTTTATGTTAAGCAAGGCATGCAAGAATGAGCTTATATGAGTCTATGATGTTTATACTTTTCATCTATTATATTCTCCTTTTCTTACTTGATAGAGACTATCTTTAACAATTACCACTACATTACAGATCTTTGCAACAAATTTTCAGTGGTAGACAGAAATTCCAAATGACATACAATGCATTTTATATTTGAATTTGGTTACTAAAACAGCGGTTAACAGCATATTAATACTATTAATACTAAAATTAGTATACTATAAAATAGTATCAATCAGTTGGCCGGCAGATGATTTATGCTCTTTTCAGAAATACACAATTAGTATGTACCTACAGTAGCTTTACAACATGGATACATTTAGGTACTCCCTGTTATGTGAATACAACAGCAGTACAAAGTTCATATTGCTATTGTCACCTACTATCCTATCCCTTTACACTGCACAAGGCTGTGTCACATAGTTGATACGGCCTTCTTGCTTCGATCTCACCACCAGCTTGATTGCAAATAAATGGGATTTGTTGTTTCCAAGCAAAACCCACAGATCCTAAAAGAATTGAGCTCTGTCATTTCAAAGCCTTTGTTTCTAATTATTAGAAACTCGTTAAAGAGAAAGTAAACCCTCTTAAAAAAAAAACTGCAAGACAAAGGCATAATGAGCTAGTATGCATAGCATGCTAGCTCATTATGAATTACTTACCTGAGAATGAAGCCCCCGCAGCGGTCCTCGGACACGTCCTCTATCGCCGCCATGATACCCAGAGTGACTTCTGGGTATCGCTGCTCCGGTGCTGTGACTGGCCGGAACAGCGATGACGTCACTCCCACGCATTGCGCGCAGGGGCCGGCACTAATGGCATGATGCTGTTAGTAGTGGCACGCTCAGTGCGCCTGCGCGCCCTTGTCTATGGAGCATGCACCATAGACATCGGTGCTGCCTTTCTTGGAAATATCTCCTTAACCGTGTAGGTTAAGGAGATATTTATTGGACCTACAGGTAGGCCTTAGATTCTAGGCTTACCTGTAGGTCAAATGGTCTGTAAGGGTTTACAACCACTTTAATGACTGGAATAGCACCACTGGATTGGCGTAAGGCCTCTTCACAGCTATTTGTTCTGGTAACTAGTGTTACCAAGAAAGAAAGTGGGGGGATTTTTGTGTATGTATGTGAATTAATATTTTTAGAAAGCCAATGTGTGAAATACAAAAAAAGCATATTATGAGACATAATATAATGGAAATAAGTGGTTTGTGACCCTCCGGGGGTTGATTTACTTAAACTGGAGAGTTCAAAATCGGGTGCAGCTGTGGATGGTAGCCAATCAGCTTTTAACTTCAGCTTGTTCAATTAAGCGTTGACGAAAAAAATTAAATGGAAGCTGATTGGTTTTTATGCAGAACTGCACCAGATTTTGCGTTCTCCAGTTTTAGTAAATCAACCTCACTGTGTTAGTATTGAGCATTAATGGTTGAAAATATCAGAATCAAAGTATCCCTGAAGATAGTTTTAAAATGTTGGTAACTATTATGTAGCTAAATTAAAGGGTTTAGAACAGTTGCTTTTGGAGCTAAGGGCCAGTTGACACTGCTGCGAATTCTATTGCGAATTTGATCTGTTGCGATTACTCAAATTCGCAAGTCATTTTACTAACAGAGTTTTCCATGAGTGCCGTTGAAGACGCAGCAGTGTAAACCGGGCCTTATACAGAACATTTTGTATTTTATCAAAATGTTTTCTTATAAGGAGACCATAAAACAGAAAATGAATAATATGGGTAAAACAGGTACTTTATTTACCCAAAATACAGAATGAAGGTGAAGGGCGGGGCATGAAATGTCCCCACCACCACCACCTATGGGATTGTGTCATAACAAGAAAATTAAATTAAAGTTTAAAAAAAAAAAAAATGTTTTACTTACCTATGGTTGGTGGAGCTTTTGTTGACAGTTGCCCTTAACAACGGTCCTCTAGCCCTATAAAAAGAATGAGGATGCGTCATCTGGGGGCAGAAGAACGGAGAAGATTTGGAGAAGCACATCCCACCCTCCCTCCCTGTCGTGGCCTTTTTATGAGGTTTTAATCCCCTCTTGTAAGGGGATGATATATTTCATTTTATTTAGCTTGAGCTTAAAAGGCTAAGCTAATTTTATTATTATAGAATATATATATATATATATATGGTTATATGCTAATAAAATGAGTTAATATATTTAAATTGATTATTTAATTTTGATTTAAGAATTGTTTGATTAAAAAACAATTCATTTATACCTATAAATAAAGGCCACGGCCATTTCATACCACAGGTATAATTTTGTAGTATTATTTATTTATTTATCCATAGAAATATTATATTAGTTTTAAAAAAAAAAGGTTATGACTACAGTCCCATTGAGAATAAGTCTTATTTAAAAATAATGTATGTATTTCATCACCATAACTTAAACAAAAAGTGTTCAAAAAGTGTTCAAACATTCAGGGCTGTTGAACGGAAAACATATTTGGAATGTTGTTTTTATTAGCTATAATTTCATCATTGTTTTCTGTAGTTGCTGATCAAAAGTATTTTTTACATTCTTGTCTCAGCTCAAGCATATTTTTGAGAAATCTTACTTGATTTACCTGCTTTAGCTCATGCAACAGCATTTCAGTGAGATTGAGGTTAAGACCACGGCGTAAATCGATCATTGAGAAGGATCTGGGTGTTCTTGCAGATTAATAATATAAATCTGCAGCTTCTACAGTAAACACTTTCTTAAATTAGAAGGCTTAGGATTGACGAAGACATAAGCTTGCCCCCATACAAAGCATCAGTAAGACATTATCTTAAAGATGCAGTTGAGTTTAAACACCACTTCACAAAACATAAGTTGAGGAACTGAGAGTGCATAGAATTGCAATTGAATTTTATAGGGAATAAAGGATCTCAGGTATATGGAAAGGTTACCTAAAATAAATGTATTCTCCCCTGAGTAGAGGTTATTAAGGGGAGACTGGTTGTATACAATATACTTGAATGGCTTGTGAAGTAAACTTTTTTTTCTCAGACTTTTGTGAAATATTGGTACTAAAAATGGGGAGAGCTGTGCTTACCCTATGGTGATAGTATATAATAAACTCTTAATGGATAGCCACTATGCAAAACGTATTAGTACATTTAATTAATTAAAGTGCAAGTGTCCATGTGCAATCTGCAGTATAAATAAAAGTGCAATAGTGCAAAAAAAATGCAATCTGCTTGTGTTATAATTCTTGCAAATAAAAGTGACTTGTGCTTTAATTCCCCCCCGACTCCTCTCTGTGTCACCACCAGTGTCCCCTCCGGGGACTGAACTCATCTGAAAGTTGTTGACCCCTAAGCGTATGCCTAGGAAGGTAATTTCAGCTTTTTATCATAGACTCTCTGTACAGGAATCCTATCCACATTATTTGACTGGTTTCTCCATACATCAACCGAAAGGAAGACAGAGAATAGCATACATTTTGTAAAATGTTTTATTTAGAATTCCCACAATAAATGTAAAGTTGCCACACACAAATATAATGCCTTGCCCGGCACCAGGTACGGTCTAACAAAATGTTTGTAAGATCCAGCCGCTTCGGTCCTCGTGGGATCCAGCGTGCCTTTCAAAGAGTGGAAGTGATGCAGTCAGAAATCCTGCCCCCCTGCCCATAAAATGTTGCATGTTATATTTGTTAGACGTACTATTTTTATTTACAATAGCTTAGATCATATCACATTTTAGCACTAAGCCATGGGGGGAATATTGATAAATCCTCAATGTTAACAAACTTTTTTTTCTCCGACTGTTGTGAAAGATTGAACTTTCCTAAACCTGGGAAGGAGAAGCTGCATAGATGCTGCATGCCATTACTGAAAATACCTCTGAAATATTCTTTCTACAGTTGTAAATGTTGTGACTTTCTTAAACCCTGATGTGCATTAGGATTTCTTATAGTACCTTTTATGTTGAAATCGTTACACAGTAATCCTGTTTGAGAGGTCTCAGTCTCACAGCTTGTCCAAAATATGTCTTTCAGTCTACAGACATCAATTTTATCCTATTTTAACATTTAGTTTTGTTAAGATATATTGTGTCTGCTCCCCTAAAATAATGATTTCTTGGGTGGATTCATTAAGGCAAAGAAGTAAATGTTACTAATGAAAGATCAGTTAGAAGTCCTACTAATGATTACTATCCTATGCTTCACAGATCATTATAGTCCATTACCACACTACAGTGCATTTGGCAAGGTGATCATTTGCTAAAAGAGCTGGACAAGTTTTAGGCAGCAGGTCAATGAAACTGCTAATCCAGATGCATGTTTTTCCATTTGGTCTTAATCCCTTCCTGCTGCTTCCAGGCAGACATTATTGATACTAAGTGGCCGTTCACTCATTATAATTGAGAAATGAATCATTTAAATTGCACTTCAACTAATTTGGGATTTGCAGGATCTCATATGAGTGCATGGATTCATTTTAATGGAATGCAAACCAAGCAATACAAAGGCAGAATAAATGTACAATAAATATGAGGATACCGTTTTTATGGTGGTATATTGTAAATATGAAGTAATTTAATGTAAATAATTCATCAATAACAGGTGCTATTAATAACAAATTATGCATATGTACTGTATACTTGTTCACCAAATTTGCATGTAATTAATTATCATGCAGCATAAGGTCTTTAAAAAAACTTAAAGAAAACACAAGGCTCTTGGAAAGATAATACAATTAAGTATATTGGATAATTTGGGGTGTTTTGTTTTAATTTATTTGTTTTTATCAGATGTTTGCCTGATGCTATTCAGTAATTGATAATAATCTGCCTGAACTTTTGAGCAATAAGGCCCCTTTCACTTGGGTGTCATTTGTTCAGTCTCGTTTCTGCATATTAAAAATGGATTTAGTTGACATCAGTGTTTACATCTGTTTTCAGCTCAGTTCAGGTTACATCCATTTTTACATCTGCCCGTCTACGTCCATAACAACCATGATTCATCCCTACTGTCAGTGGGAGAGTTCCCGCTAACAGTAGAATGTAAACAAAATGGCCCGGATTCACAAAGCACTTACGCCGACATATCTCGAGATACGCCGCGTAAGTCTAAGTATGCGCCGTCGTATCTGTGCGCCGTGCCCACAATCTGAGATCTAAAAATAGGCTTCCTACGACCGACGTAACTTGCCTACGCCGTCGTATCGTGGGCGCATATTTACGCTGGGCGCATTTGCCGCTCCCATTGATTTTCTATGCACATATGCAAATGAGGGAGATACGCCGATTCACAAACGTAGTTGCGCCCGGCACATAATATACGCGGTTTGCGTAAGTCGTAGTCCGGGGGAAAGTTATTCCAAATATATGAGGCGCAACTCATGCAAAGGTATGGACCAGGGAACAGAGCCGTCGTATTTCACATCGATTACGTAGTACGTGAATAGGGCTGGGCGTAGGTTACGTTCACGTCGTAGGCAGTGATCCGTCCTATCTTAGGGAGTAGTTCCGTCATGATTCTGCGCATGCGCACTGGGATTCTGCGCATGCGCCGTTCGTTTTAAGTACTTCTATGGCGCTTGGCCCATCATTTTCATGGGGTCACGCCTCATTAGCATGGCTCACACCCACTTCCACCTATGCTGGCTTACGCCGAGGAAACCCAGCGTATCTTTAAGAGCGAGTGGGAGCGAGTGCTTTGTGAATCCAGTGCTTGCCTCTGTGCGCTGCGTCGGCGTAGCGTATATTAGATACGCTACGCCCCGCATAAATATGCGCCGATGTATGTGAATCCGGGCCGATAGCTTCAAAATGTTAAAGATAACAAGAAAAAAAACAACATAAGTGTGCAGGTCTCCACCCCCCCTCAATTTTAGGGGAGAACTTCGCTCCAATAAACAACAAAAAATTACATCAGGTCACCTCAAAAATCCATATTTGCCCCTCTGGGTCTGGTATAGAATTTGGGGAGGGAACCTCACACCAAAATACAAAACAAAAAAAAAAGGCATGAGGTCCCTCACCAAATCCATACCAGACCCTTATCCAAGCTTGTATCCTGGCAGTCTAGCATCTGTTTACATTTGTTAGACCCTAGAATTGCATTGCTGCCTATTTTTCATCTGCCAATGGATGATGAAAAACAGACAGATTGAATGCCCATTTAAAAAGGCCCTATGGGTGACATAAATTTTGACTAGATGACCACCTCTTTTTGTAGAAATGCAGTCCCAAACCTGCAGTGAATCACCACTTTACTTCACTGTAACCTAAAAATGTTCATGCATGTATTTCTCTTCAGCCCTTTGGTGGACACATTTCTTTCTATTAAAGTGGAATTTTACCCACACCAAATTGAGAAAAATAATGTTCCTTAGGAAGGAACATACAATCCACGTTAATAATTATGCTACCAAAATTAGTGTTTACTGTATATTGCCTCCAGCATTGCTCCTGTTTCTTCTTACTGAAGGTTGCCATTTTGTTGAAGCCCAACCTTTAGACTGTCAGCAGACTGGCCTCTACAAATTTGACACAGTGCCAAAAACATGTAAACAATATCGATACTTACTTTTAATGTTTTACATAGCTATACCTAAAAAAGGGGCCAGCCTGAAGTGATCTAGCAGGACTTAATTTTATGACTAAAGTTCCTGCTTCAAATCAATAAAGTTTCTGTCCAAAACATCTACTGCCATTCTTCTGCACATGAGTCATATGGCTTTGTTTTCATCTCAGAGGAATCTCTTGGTTGCAACTCCTAAATAAAGTCCACTTCTGTTTAGATGAGACATTTCTGATGCAAGATGATCACATTGTGTTTTCTTGCTATGCTCACTTTTCCCTTTATCTGAGATTTAAAGTGGTTGTAAATAGGGTTGCACCGATACCACTTTTTAAAGACCAAGTACAAGTACCGATACTTTTTTCAAGTACTCGCGAAAACCGATTACCGATACTTTTTTTTAATGTCATGTGACAGTGGCACTATTATGCAGCAGTGGGAAAAAAAGGGGGACCCAAAAGTGACCCCTCTTCTGACTTTAATGGCACAATAAACAATAGAGATACATAAAAATTATTTTTAATAGAAAAAGACACATACATGAAATAAAAGGACAGTACAGTTTGTTAAAAATCATACATATGACTACATATTATATGATGAGAACCTGAATGCACCAACACGTTTCACCAATGGGCTTCCTCGGGATGCAGTTCATGATGCTGTGATTGCAAAAGCAAAAACAGGAGGGAAAACTCACTGTATAAAAACATATGGCATTTTTAACATTTTTTTTAACACAAATAGAGCTTTCCTATGGTGGTATTTAATCACCACTGGGTTTTTATTTCTTTCTAAACAAACAAAAAAGGTCCAAAAAGTTTGAAAAAAGATTTTTTATAGTTTGTTACAAAATTTGTCAAACAGATAATTTTTCTCCTTCATTGCTGTGTGCTGATGAGGCACTGATTGGCTGCACTGATGGGCACTGATAGGGCGGTCCTGACAGGTGGCACTGATGGGCACTAATAGGTGGCACTGATGGGCAGCACCAATAGGTTGCACTAATAGGTAGCACTGATGAGCGCTGATAGGCGGCACTGATAGGTACTGGTAGGTGGGACTGATGGGCACTGATAGGTGACACTGATGAGGACTCGGAGGCACTGATGGGCACTGATTGGCAGCACTAGTGGGCACTGATTAGCAGCACTGTGGGCATTGATAGGTAGCACTAGTGGGAACTGTTGGGACTGCACTGATAATCAGGACTCAGCGATCACAGAGCACGTCCTCCCGTGATCACAGTAAAATCAGCCTGCGCTGTAGTCGTCTTTCGGTTATAGCGTGAGTGGGACGTGGTTAAAATTATGATTCTGGTACAAAGCTGGTTACAAAGCTATTTACAAATAAAAAACATTTTTGAAAATGTTTTTAAAATAATAGTTAAATAAAGAAGTTTATTAGGGCTAATTAGGGTAGCACATGGGTTATTAAGGGGTTAAATAGACACGTTTTTCTAAAAACATTTTTTTTTTTTACTTGTCAGTTTGCTGACAGCATCTGAAAGTCAAAGTTTGTCTCTTTGATCTGCGGATGAATGAAACAGAATACATACCTGCAGGACACCTTCAAAGATGCATATGAGCCAAGTGAACTTACACCCTCAATGTAGGAGGTATTTACAGTTTTAATTCTGCAAGCATAGACCCCCTTAAGGTATACTGTAATTCATATTGACCTACTGTCTATCATTAGGTGACACGATTGAATAGCTACATTGGAATCCTGGTAGGCAATAATCAGATGGGTTTAAGTATGTGCTGATCTGCTAGAATTAACATGTGCAGACTTTTTGTTAACCTACAATTTCTGTACAGTAATGCAAGGGTTGACCAGTTGTCTCCCTTGACACTCATAAATCTCTTGACAGCATGGAATATATACCTACTTCCAGAGCTTTGGCAATAGATTTATCTGTTGGATTGGTATTCTTTTTTCCACGTCCATGGCTAAAATTAGAGTTAATGGGGTTCCTTTGCTAAAGTGCAAAAGTGAAAATTACCTTGCAAATTGAACACCTTGTTTCTCTTTAGTAAATCAACCCAATGACTTAATATTAATTCCCTTTTAAAATACAAAATTCAATGGGGAAGGAGGCAGGGTTGTCCCCTGTCTCCTCTTCCCATTGCCCTTGCTATGGAGCCCCAGTTACCCTTTTCTTAAATCCACCCTTAATCAGAGGTTTTTATGTTAACTTTTTAAAAAAATATCTCGCTGTATGCTGATGATAACCTGATTTATTTGGCTGACCTTGATCAGTCACTCTACCATCTTTAACCAACTATCTAGTGAGTCTAGATCCTTCTCCAGTTTTAAGGTAGATTGGGACAAGTCGGTGCTGTTTCTCATAGACAAAGCCATAAACTATATTCATCCCACATCTAAACTTCAGGTAGTCAATACATTAAAATATTTAGTGGTCATAATACAACTTCCATTATCCTAATACTTAGATAACACCCTTGATTCCCTTAGATTATCCCTACAGGTCCAGCTAGTCACACTGGTTTACCTGTACTACTTTCTACCCCCTAAAAAGGACAACACTTACACAACTGTGGAAGCAGCCTGCTTCCTCCTACCAACCAAACCCTAAATACGTTTATGTAGAGACGGTCAATGACAGCTAAGTATGGGTACATGTTAATACATTTTGTACCCTGAAGTTCCTTTCCTATGTAGCTAAAATGTTTCTGCAAGAACCTCTGGTATTACTCACCTCATATCCCCATTTGGCTCAACCCTGCCTTTTCTTTAATTTGCCTTTATCTCCAATGCTGCATTTAGGCCCTCGGTGGGTATCAAATATGTCTCTTACCTGAATTTTGACCCAAACTATAAGACCTTAGAAATTCAAAAAAGAATACTACATCTCATCTACCTCATATTTTAGTTGTCCACATCCACAGTACATAGCCAAGGAACAATTAGGAGTCACTAATGTTAAAATTTCCCCCGCTTATCTAGAAAATAAAATATTTTTCTCAAACTGGCGAAACCAAGTTGATTTCCAACTATTTACAGCTCATTTACACTTAACCATTCCCCTAAATACCATAAGGTTAAAGCAGGAGTTCACCCGAAATTTTTTAACATTAGATTGAGGCTCGTTTTGTCAAGGGGAATCGGGTGTTTTTTTTTTAAACCGAAGCAGTACTTACCGTTTTAGAGATAGATCTTCTCCGCCGCTTACGGGTATGGTCTTCGGGACTGGACGTTCCTATTTGATTGACAGTCTTCCGACACGCTTCCGACGGTCGCATACATCGCGTCACGAGTAGCCGAAAGAAGCCGAACGTCGGTGCGGCTCTATACGGCGCCTGCGCACCGACGTTCGGCTACTTTTGGAAAATCGTGACGCGATGTATGCGACCGTCGGAAGCCTGTCGGAAGACTGTCAATCAAATAGGAACGCCCAGTCCCGCAGCCCATACCCGGAAGCGGTGGAGAAGATGCATCTCTAAAACGGTAAGTACGGCTTCGATTGTAAAAAAAACACCCAATTCCCCTTGACAAAACGAGCCTCAATCTAATGTTAAAAAAAAAGGTTTTTGGGTGAACCTCCACTTTAAGGAAAGATGAAGAATAATCTTCCCTTAACATGACTAGTGTAACTAGTCTGAATTTCAGAGCCTATAAATCTCCATCACGCACCAAACTGGACTGGTATGGCCCAAAATAAGCAGAAGAAATATATTGCCACGCACAGTCTTCCCTTGAAATAAAACTGCCTTGCTTTGCATGGAGGAGCTCAGCTATGAGGAAAGATTAAAATAACTGAATTTATTAACTCTGGAGAAGAGGAGAATAAGGGGGGATATGATCCACGTGTACAAATATATAAGGGGTCCATACAGTGAACTTGGTGTTGAGTTATTCACTTTACGGTCAACACTGAGGACAAGGGGGCACTCTTTACGTCTAGAGGAAAAGAGATTTCACCTCCAAATACGGAAAGGTTTCTTCACAGTAAGAGCTGTGAAAATGTGGAACAGACTACCTCCAGAGGTGGTTATGGCCAGCTCAGTAAAGTGCTTTAGGAAAGGCCTGGATTCTTTCCTAAATGTACAGAATATAACTGAGTACTAAGATTTGTAGGTAAAGTTGACCCAGAGTAAATCCGATTGCCTCTCGGGGGATCAGGAAGATATTATTTCCCCTGTTGTAGCAAATTGGATCATGCTTTGCTGTTTTTTTTTGCCTTCCTCTGGATCAACTGTGGGTATGGAGTTGGGTGTATGGGATTGTACTTTGTTTTTCATTTTGTTTGTTTATTTTTTTGTGGTTGAACTGGATGGACTTGTGTCTTTTTTCAACCTGGCTAACTATGTAACTATAAAGCGACCACTTGCAGGTTCCAAAACTTTGCTTTGCTGCTGAAAAGTGTTACATTTGTAATTCGTTGAAAATTGTCCATGCACGCTTTACATTGCTAATCATCGAGGGAGGAGTCTCTTAGAATGCTTGTCAATGGTAGCAGGATTCTTACATTGGTGGTCAGAGAAAAAAATGTTTTACATTGGTGAGTTGTGGGAAGTGTGGCACTCTTATGCCACATACACACGATCGATGAGTTGGATCTCAAACTCATCGAGGCGATTCAGTTCGCATGTGTTGCGCTATATAAGTTTTTCACTCACTCACTCACTCACTCACTCACTTGTGTTGCATACACGCGGTCACACAAAACTTTGACCGTCAAGAAAGCAGTGACGTACAAAAAATTTAGTTTAATGATTCCGAGAATGCGTCGAATTGATTCCGAGCATGCATGTTTTTTTGCGTGTCGGAATTGCATACAGGCCATCGGAATTTCAGACAAGAACTTTTCTTGTCGGAAAAATTAGGAACCAGCTCTCAAATTTTTGCTTTTGGAAGTTCCGACAGAAAAAGTCAGATGGAGCCTACACACGGTGAGAATTTCCGACCAAAAGCTCACATCAAACTTTTCTTGTCGGAATTTCCGATCGTGTGCATGCGGCATTACAGACAACTAAATAAATCATTGATGTCAGTCATTACTTAATTGATAGATGGGAATAGAGGCTGCGCCGAAACCAAACTCTGGCTCTGCCAAGTGACATTGGTGTGGATCTAAGCAGGCATCATTAAAACAGAGCTCCACCCTAAAGTGGAACTTGCGCTAATCGGAACCCAAAGACAGGTATTTGCACGCACTTCCGGGAGTCCTCACTGCAGGGAGTCTGCGGGTAGTTCGTCACTTCCCACCCCCGCACGTTGTGTTCTGGGAAACACTTGGCTCCCAGAACACAAGGGGGACCAGTGAGGACGGCGCTGCGTGACTCGAACATGCGCTGTAGGGAATCGGGCATTGAAGCCCGGAGCGCTTTACTTCCTGTTAAATATGACGGTGGGGGCAGCAGAGTGACGAGCGATCGCTCGTCCTCTGCTGCTGATGGCGCTGGACTCCAGGACAGGTAAGTGTCCTAATATTAAAAGTCAGCAGCTGCTGGCTTTTAATATTTTTTGTTTGGCGGAGATCCGCTTTAAGTAGCAAATTAATCTGTCATTGCTTACTGCTTAACCACTTCACATCCCGGCTATTGTAATATGACGGTCTGCCATCCTGGGTGGCCGTCATATTATGTCTTTGGGCCTCCCGGCCGTTAGGGGGTGCGCTCCCACCGCGTGACACTCGGGTGCCGAAGCGCATTCCTGGCAGCCGCGATCGGCTGTTACAGAGCCAGGGACTTGGATCTGTGTGTGTAAACACACAGATCCACGTCCTGTCAGGGAGAGGAGACCGATGGTGTGTCCCTTGTACATATGGACACCGATCGGTCACCTCCCCCAGTCAGTCCCCTACCCCCACAGTTAGAATCACTCCCTAGGGAACACATTTAACCCCTTGATCGCCCCTAGTGTTAAACCCTTCCCTGCCAGTCACATTTGGACAATAATCAGTGCAAATTTATAGCACTGTTCGCTGTATAAATGTGAATGGTCCCAAAATAGTGTCAAAAGTGTCTGATCTGTCCGCCGCAATATCGCAGTCCTGACAAAAATCGCAGATAACCGCCATCACTATACGTTTATTGCGTTTATTTTTTTACCAAACATATGTAGAAGAATACATATCGTCTAAACTGAGAATATTTTTTTTTTTTAAATGGGATATTTATTATAGCAAAAAGTAAAAAATATTGTGTGAGCTTATAGCGCAAAAAAAACAAAAAAAAACGCAGAGATGATCAAATACCAAAGCTCTATTTGTGAGGAAAAAAGGACGTTATTTTGTTTGGGAGCCACATCGCACAATTGTCATTCAAAGCGTGACAGTGCTGAAAGCTGAAAATTGGCCTGGGCAGGAAGAGGGTGAAAATGCCCAGTATTGAAGTGGTTAAGGAATCCCTGGAGGAACTATAGGATTCTACCAACTCTGGTTGAGAAAGGTTTTTAGTTCATTTGCATTCTGCAAATAGAATGTTTGGAACTCTACCGTAGGCTCTTTACTATTGAGACACTAATGCAGACTATATACAATTATCATATTTTAGTAAGCTATCTAAAGGGCTGAAGAATTTTGCACAGAACTGAAAACTGGTACCTCATTATGACACTGCATAGACAGCGCTTTGAACCATGGGAGGGAATTGTAGATTCAAGGTCTTTGTACAGTATTTTAACATATACAGTACATATTTAGTCTCTTTTGTTGTTTTGATCTTTCCATTCTGTAAAATTAGTATATTGTTAGCAGCAGTTAGTGTTGACAGTTCTAGAATGGCCTACAATATATACAGTACTCAGCACTTGTGTGGCAGTAAGAATAGGTTTCTAATATTATCTAAAAGGAGGAGAAGTGAAGCCAAGAATTACACAGACATCAGGGAATTTATAGCAAGTATAAATATGACCACCCTGGGATACATAACATACTTTATTGTAGGTGATTCTGCTCTTCACATTTGTATTTAGAAAGACTATTATAAAGAAGCACACAAATTAGTGACCCTGATCAGAAAAGGGCAGTGCAGTTAATACTGCTGTGGAGCAAAAGCTTTTGCAAGTACACACTTGCTGAGTGTTCCAGCATGTCCCATACTAAAGAATTATTTGGAGGTACCAGCAAAGGTTTTTTCAACACCTTCAGTTCTTTAATAGAGGCTTCAATTCCAAAAAAAAAACAAATAAGTAAACCAACTTATACTGCAGTTTCAAGGTGTTGCCTTTCATTTTCAAGTGTTGTATTATTGCTTCAGACAGGTACGTTGGGATATGTTGTAATATCCCAACTTATTTGTCTTTGTCAATGCTCATGCAAACCTCCAGTAGCATAAATTTGACCTCACAGGGTTATTTAGGTCATATACTGTAAACTTGATATATGTTTACTTTCTCACTTAACCAGTCCATTCACTTCTGGGCAACTTCACTGTTCCTTACTGTAACGGAATGACCCGTGACAACCAGAGACTTTGGAAGGATGGGGTGTACTCCTGTGCCAGCGTCACTAATGACTCTTGGGTCTAGGGTCACCCTGTGCCCCTTTTGGGCATAGGGTGACTGAGAAATATTAATAATACATTACATGAGATGGGACATTACTGTTAATTCATGTATTGCAGCAGTTCTGGACATATTACAGTTTGATTTCATGCTGACCCACAACCGGTCAATAAGAGTGTCTACTTCAATGCTTAACCTAGGCTGTTGAGATGCTAAGTCTGCTATTATGGGATGTTAAAGTATCTTGCTGTAATTACATTCAGTGTCCATTGTACTAATTAAGTCTGTAAGGTCAGATGTCTCCTTTCAGGGGTAGGGAATTAGCATGTCAATTATGTTTAGTAAAGGAATGTGTTTGTGTGAAAACTCTATTGATCATACTATGTGATAGGAATAGCAGGTGAGAGTCTGACTTCTCAGCTGTAGTAATTAGGTCATGTTAAATCGGTGCCAAAACGCCTGACATAGAAATGTGTATTATGCAGGTGAATCACTTAGTATTGGAGTCCGGACGTCTGGGGAATTATTAACTCAACTGAATTTCATTGTCTAAGAGAAGGTGTATTGAAGCCCCCCCATTGTGTGATGTGTGGGTGGAGAGTTTCATTGTCCCTGTAACATGCCTGTAACTGCATAAAAAGCTGAGAGATACCAATAAAGTTCGCTCATACATTTTTACTCAGAGAACAGAGCTTGTCTTGTCTTTCTGGGGAAATGGAATGGATCGTGTCTGCTAGGTTGTGGAGTGTCAGATAAGCTGTCGTGGATGATGGATTGGGAATATCGTAAACGGTGGTGACCGTTACACTTACCTTATTAGTTAAACATATATGTGATATCTAGATATACACATAGTGCATATATCTGGGGGATGAGGTTCAGGTTCGCTGCTGCCATGCATTGATACAAATCCTGTGAGTTTGTAATTCATAGTCCTGGAAAATATTTCTGCAGACTTACAGTGTACACAGAACAGTCATAGTGTCATGCCACGTACACACGATCGGTTCATCCGATGAAAACAGACCGATGGATTTTTTCATCAGATATCCGATGAAGCTGACTTGCATCAGTCTTGCCTACACACCATCAGTTAAAAATCCGATCATGTCCAACGCGGTGACGTAAAACACAACGACGTGCAGAGAAAAATTAAGTTCAATGCTTTCGAGCATGCGTCAACGTGATTCTGAGCATGCGTGGATTTTTGACCAATGGATTTCCCCACAGACGATCGTTTTTTTCTATTGTTTTTTTAACCATCAGAAAATTTTAAAACTGTTTTTTTTTCACCGATGGGAAAAATAACATGGGGTCCACACACGATCGGTTCGACCGATGGAAACGGTCCCTCGGACCGATTTCATCAGACGAACCGATCGTGTGTACAGGGCATAAGTGAATTAAAAGCTGTTACAGGCAAAGCATAGGAAAGTCTGATAAACTGAGGTTAGGGTTATTTAGGAAACGGAACTTTAATTTTGATATATAGCACTTTGAACAATTAACTCCTTTGCTGCCCTTTTTTTTGTAATTATTATTTAGGGCTTTTTTGTTATTCATTTTAATTTGTGGTTAATTTAAGGTCAGCGGTCACTTTTAGCTGTTGTCCCATTTATAGCAAACTGTTTTGTTGCAAGACTTTACTTTAAACAAATGTTTTTTGTTTTGTCCTTGGGTTATTTGGTAGTGCATTGGTTTTTATTGTATTTGCCTTCATTTTAGGTGAATCTTTTTTTTTTTTTTAAGGTAACGTTTTTTAAGGGGGTGGTATTTTGTGTTTTTTATTTCTTTCTCTGTTCATTTGATTGTGATAGGTCCTTTTTTAAGTTTGGGGTGCACTCACCTGTTATTGGCCTTCTTTTCATACAAATGCTTATGTTTTCAGCACACCACAGCATCGGTAAATGAGAAAAAAAATCAGTGCAAGAACAGTGTGCACATAAACCACATCACATTATTTCACTCACATTCACTGCACCCCTCTATGCCCATATAAGAGTTTAAATGTTAGGCATACAGCAGTTAGACCTACTATCCCTAATTAAAACTGTCCTGTTGTTGATCAGTTTTACACTGCTGTATTGTGTGCAGTATCGTAATTCTTGTAGTAAAACCCAAGCCAGTGCTGTTTTTATCTAGCAAACTTGGGCCTAGCCTTGTGTGTTAAAGTTGCCCTGCTGAAGTTCAATTTCACACTACTGTATCATATGCAGTCTTTTAATTCTTGTAAATGTCGGCCTTGCTCATTAAAAATGCCCTGCTGCCGGTCAATTTTATACTGCTGTATTATCTACAGCAGGGGTGTCTAAACTTTTTTCAAAGAGGGCCAGATTTGATGAAGTGAACATGTGAACATGTCAGTGAACATATCATTTTTTGAACCATTAAAATTCAGTCTAAGTGTGTTCGTTCGAGCAACTAATACACTGCCCAACAAGAATTCTCTTCACCTTTGTGGCTGAGTGTGAGTAAAGAGATGAGCTCATGCGTGTTAGTTGGATATACCGTATTTATTGGTGTATAACACACGCCTTCACAAGAGGGAAGTTGCAGGAAAAAACTTACATTTTAAATAAAGATCTGTAAAGCAGATCCCCAGTCCATCGCAGATCCCCCCCCCCATTACAGACCCCACTCCATTACAAATCCCCAGTCCATCACAGATCCCCAGTCCATAACAGATCCCCAGTCCATGACAGATCCCCAGTCCATCACAGATCTGTGATGGACTGGGGGATCTGTCATGGACTGGGGGATCTGTCATGGACTGGGGATATGTCCTGGACTGGGGGATCTGTCATGGACTGGGGGATCTGTCATGGACTGCGGGATCTGTCATGGACTGGGAATCTGTCATGGGGAACTCCCCAGTCCATGACAGATCCCCAGTCCATCACAGATCCCCAAGTCCATCACAGATCCCCAGTCCATCACAGATCCCCAGTCCATCACAAATCCCCAGTCCATCACAGATCCCCAGTCCATCACAGATCCCCAGTTCATCACAGAACCCCAGTCCATCACAGAAACCCAGTCCATCCCCAGTCTATGACAGATCCCCAGTCTATCCCCAGTCTATGACAGATCCCCAGTCCATCCCCAGTCTATGACAGATCCCCAGTCCATCCCCAGTCTATGACAGATCCCCAGTCCGTCCCCAGTCCATCCCCAGTCTACGACAGATCCCCAGTCCATCCCCAGTCTATGACAGATCCCCAGTCCATCCCCAGTCTATGACAGATGCCCAGTCCATCACAGAATTCCCCAGCCCATCACAGAATTCCCCAGTCCATCACAGAATTCCCCAGTCCATCACAGAATTCTCCAGTCCATTCCCAGTCTATGACAGATCCCCAGTCCATCCCCAGTCCACCCCCTCCCCCCATTACAGACCCCACTCCATTACAAATCCCCAGTCCATCACAGATCCCCAGTCCATAACAGATCCCCAGTCCATGACAGATCCCCAGTCCATCACAGATCTGTGATGGACTGGGGATCTGTGATGGACTGGGGATCTGTGATGGACTGGGGGATCTGTCATGGACTGGGGATATGTCCTGGACTGGGGGATCTGTCATGGACTGGGGGATCTGTCATGGACTGGGGGATCTGTCATGGCTTGGGGGATCTGTCATGGACTGCGGGATCTGTCATGGACTGGGAATCTGTCATGGGGAACTCCCCAGTCCATGACAGATCCCCAGTCCATTACAGATCCCCAAGTCCATTACAGATCCCCAGTCCATCACAGATCCCCAGTCCATCACAGATCCCCAGTCCATCACAAATCCCCAGTCCATCACAGATCCCCAGTCCATCACAGATCCCCAGTCCATCACAGATCCCCAGTTCATCACAGAACCCCATCCATCACAGAACCCCAGTCCATCCCCAGTCTATGACAGATCCCCAGTCCATCCCCAGTCTATGACAGATCCCCAGTCCATCCCCAGTCTATGACAGATCCCCAGTCCGTCCCCAGTCCATCCCCAGTCTACGACAGATCCCCAGTCCATCCCCAGTCTATGACAGATCCCCAGTCCATCCCCAGTCTATGACAGATGCCCAGTCCATCACAGAATTCCCCAGCCCATCACAGAATTCCCCAGTCCATCACAGAATTCCCCAGTCCATCACAGAATTCCCCAGTCCATTCCCAGTCTATGACAGATCCCCAGTCCATCCCCAGTCTATGACAGATCCCCAGTCCATCACATAATTCCCCAGTCCATCACAGAATTCCCCAGTCCATCACAGAATTCCCCAGTCCATCACAGAATCCCCCAGTCCATCACAGAATTCCCCAGTTCATCACAGATCCCCAGTCCATTCTCACGCCATCACAGATCCCTAGTCCATCACAGAATTCCCCAGTCCATCACAGACTTTCCCAGTCCATCCTCAGTCCATTACAGATCCCTAGTCCATCCCTAGTTCATTACAGAATTCCAATCCATCCCAGATCCCCAGTCCATCACAGATTCCCCCCCCCATTACAGAGCCCACTTCATAGACCCCACTACATCTCAGTCCATCCCCAGTCTACGACAGATCCCCAGTCCATCCCCAGTCTATGACAGATCCCCAGTCCATCCCCAGTCTATGACAGATGCCCAGTCCATCACAGAATTCCCCAGCCCATCACAGAATTCCCCAGTCCATCACAGAATTCCCCAGTCCATTCCCAGTCTATGACAGATCCCCAGTCCATCCCCAGTCCACCCCCCCCCATTACAGACCCCACTCCATTACAAATCCCCAGTCCATCACAGATCCCCAGTCCATAACAGATCCCCAGTCCATGACAGAGCCCACTTCATAGACCCCACTACATCTCAGTCCATCCCCAGTCTACGACAGATCCCCAGTCCATCCCCAGTCTATGACAGATCCCCAGTCCATCCCCAGTCTATGACAGATGCCCAGTCCATCACAGAATTCCCCAGCCCATCACAGAATTCCCCAGTCCATCACAGAATTCCCCAGTCCATCACAGAATTCCCCAGTCCATTCCCAGTCTATGACAGATCCCCAGTCCATCCCCAGTCCATCCCCCCCCATTACAGACCCCACTCCATTACAAATCCCCAGTCTATCACAGATCCCCAGTCCATAACAGATCCCCAGTCCATGACAGATCCCCAGTCCATCACAGATCTGTGATGGACTGGGGATCTGTGATGGACTGGGGATCTGTGATGGACTGGGGGATCTGTCATGGACTGGGGGATCTGTCATGGACTGGGGGATCTGTCATGGACTGGGGGATCTGTCATGGACTGCGGGATCTGTCATGGACTGGGAATCTGTCATGGGGAACTCCCCAGTCCATGACAGATCCCCAGTCCATTACAGATCCCCAAGTCCATTACAGATCCCCAGCCCATCACAGAATTCCCCAGTCCATCACAGAATTCCCCAGTCCATCACAGAATTCCCCAGTCCATTCCCAGTCTATGACAGATCCCCAGTCCATCCCCAGTCTATGACAGATCCCCAGTCCATCACAGAATTCCCCAGTCCATCACAGAATTCCCCAGTCCATCACAGAATCCCCCAGTCCATCACAGAATTCCCCAGTCCATCACAGATCCCCAGTCCATTCTCACTCCATCACAGATCCCTAGTCCATCACAGAATTCCCCAGTCCATCACAGACTTTCCCAGTCCATCCCCAGTCCATTACAGATCCCTAGTCCATCCCTAGTTCATTACAGAATTCCAATCCATCCCAGATCCCCAGTCCATCACAGATTCCCCCCCCCATTACAGAGCCCAGTTCATAGACCCCACTACATCTCAGACTCCCTCCCTATTACAGACTCCCTCCCCATTACAGACTCCCTCCCCATTACAGACTCCCTCCCCATTACAGACTCCCTTCCCTTTACAGTCCTTCCTGGATATTGGAGTCAGACTGTCCCTTTTATCCACGCAGCATTCCCCCTCCCCACACTGCCCTACTTTAATCACACAGGCCAGGAAGCACGCATGGCAGGTCCAGACAAAGGGGGCGGGACTTTTCAAGTTAAAGGCGGGTGATTGGTTGCTGTCTAGCAACCAATCACCTGCTTTGTAACTTGAAAGATCCCGCCCTTTGTCCGTACCTTCAGAGTTTCCAGGCTTGTGTGAATAAGGTGTATGGGGAGGGGGAGGAAGGGGTAGTGATACGATGAAGTAGGAGAGACCTGCCGCGCCTCCCATGTAATAAATTATGTTAGCGGTGGGCAGGATTCAGCCCGCGATGCACCATTTAGTGATACAAGTTATATATCTTTTGTGGCCTCAGTGCTGGGAGATCGTTGGGGGCCACAAAAGATATATATGTCCAGACAACCAGGCAGGCCATTCAAAACCGGAACGCAGGCCGCGATTGGCCCGCGGGGTGGACTTTGGACATACCTGATCTACAGTCTCTTAATTCCTAATGAGAGCTTGATAGAATTTGAGCAGTGGCAGAATAGTTTTGTAGCAGTGAGAACAGGGACAGACATGGTGAACTACTGGTAGCATTCTTTCCAAAGGGTCTATTAACAATTTGCATGTGTTGTTGTAAAAGCTACCTGGAATTTTTTATTTTTTTCCCAACTAAAGTAAATCAAGTTGGGATGCTGCTGCTGTGTGTATACCAAAACTGTTTTAAATGTGCATTGTTCATGCCATACAAGTGCATTGATGTACATAAAAATGCAGCTCAACTCACATGATGTGAACAAGCCCTAAAAATTGTCAAAATTTGACTACAAGATTTTTCCTTCATATATTTTATTGGTATATACCTGGTATTTCCAGGTTCCTTAAATTTTGAACAAAGTTCCCTGTACCCTTGGAGAATTTAACTTGGGCAGATGCAACTTTCACTTGTTGTATATTCTTACTTAAATTGGATGGATACATTTTCCTTTCTGTACCATGCCAGTTCAGATTGTGGTACAAAGGGTTTTGTTTTACATTTGGGGAATTTAAGGCTGGGTTTAAACTGTTCCATGTGCATGCAGAGCACTTGGTTCATACACGTGTAGGTATAAATGGGTCCATGGAGTTTCCCTTTGTCTTTCACACTAAATTGCAGAGCATAGATGTAAAGAAGCCACATTATAAGAGCATGGGATTTCTACTTGACATATATTTCCATGCAGCAAAATGGAAAGTTCTGAAAAGCCATATCAGATAACAGATCTAAACATACAGGGCTGCATAAGAACTGGATCCAATAGGTACTAGGATGAAGAAAACAGAAACAGGATCTACAAAAAAATAAATAAACAGAATGAGACCCGATGTTTCATAAAGCGGTGCAGGAAATAATCTTCTCTGCACATTCTTAAGCCCTGTACACACGATCGGTCCATCCGATGAAAACGGTCTGATGGACCGTTTTCATCGGTTAGCTGACTGATGGTCAGTCGTGCCTACACACCATTGGTTAAAAAAACGGTGACGTAAAACACAACGACGTGCTGAAAAAAACGAAGTTCAATGCTTCCAAGCATGCGTCGACTTGATTCTGAGCATGCGTGGATTTTTAACCGATGGACGTTCCTACAAACGATCGTTTTTTTTCTATCGGTTAGGTATCCATCGGTTAAATTTAAAACAAGATTGCTTTTTTTTAACCTATGGATAAATAACCGATGGGGCCCACACATGATCGGTTTGGACCGATGAAAACGGTCCATCAGACCGTTCTCATAGGTTTAACCGATCGTGTGTACGCGGCCTTAGTGGTTAATTAGACCAGGTAGGTGAGAGAGGAGGGTATATACATGGACTGAGCAAGGACACACATAGTGGACACATACATGGACTGAGCAAGGACACACTATCACAGAACAGACTAGGACAAGCACAAACTGAGACACAAAAACACAAAACAAAGATAGCCGAAACTCATAGGCATGGAAAGTTAAATTTGTGACAACACATTTTATCTGCTTACATGTTGCAAAGTTAAATTAAGTATCTTAAAGCACTTTGGGCCAGATTCACAAAAGAGATACGCCGTCGTATCTCTGTTTCTAACTATGCGGCTGATTCATAGAATCAGTTACGCATAGCTAGTCCTAAGATCCGACAGGTGTAATGAACTTACAATGTCGGATCTTAGGATGCAGTACCGCGGCCGCCGCTGGGGGCATTTCTCGTCGTAATCCAGCGTCGGGTATGCAAATTAGCACTTACGGAGATCCACAAAGCTTTTTCCCTTCGTTAAGTCGCCGTAAGTGTTAGTTTGCCGTCGCAAAGATAGGGTACCTTTACAAAAGTGTAAAGGTACTCTACCATGCAAAAGTATACCCGTCGTTCCCGCGTCGGTTTTGAATTTTTTTCAAATCTTTTATTTTTCCAGCCGCAACTCTTTTTTACCCGTCGCGATTCACAAAACTCGGCGCAACGTAACTTCGCGCAAAGCACATCAGGAAAATAGCGTCGGGAGCATGCGCAGTACGTCCGGCGCGGGAGCGCGCCTAATTTAAATGGGACTCGCCCCATTTGAATTGGCCCGCCTTGCGCCGGACTGATTTAGGATACACCGCCGCAAATTTCCAGGTAAGTGCTTTGTGGATCGGGCACTAACTTGTGTAATTTGCGGCGGTGTAACTTAAATCAGAAAAGTTACGTTGAGCCCGCTGGCTGTGAATCCCTTTATCTTTACTAGAAAAGTCTTTTAAAGACAATATTTATTCAATTTAGTAGATGAAAAATAGGGTAAAAAAATGCTAGTGTAATGAATAACAGAAACTATACTTGGATCGAGATAGCGGGAGGGCAACTCATGGGTAGAAGATGGACAAAAGAAAATGTATAGGTAATGAGGAGGATGACAAAAAATGCATAGTAAGTGAAAAGGGCAAAATGGTGGGTTGAGGGATAAATCGGACTATGGAAAGCAAAACCGACAAATATATAGTGAGCAAGAACAATATTAGAATAACAAATGCAATGGCTGGGGAAAGATGAGTCTGACAGCCAGAACAGGCAGAGAAAGTCAGACAGATAGACAGTTACTCTGAGAAAATGAGGCTCTCAGATAGGACAGGTGGAGAATAACAGGACTAACAGGTGTGATGGGCAGATATACATGGGATTGATAAATGGTATGGGAGGGAAAAACATGACTGTCAAATGAGAGCAATCAGGATGAGTAAAAGTGGGTTAAAGTGACAGACAAAAAAAGAGATAAGCAAATGGAATGGGTGGAGTAAAACAACACTCATAGACAAGATGGGTAAGGAGAGACAAGACTGACAGATGGGATGGGTGGAGAAAGGCAAGACTGACAGATGGAATAGGCAGAGAAAGATAGGGTTGATGGAAGCAAAGGGCGAAGAAACATGACAGCAACAGACTGGAGGGGTGGGTATACAAAGATCTCACAAACAGGACAGGTAAAAAATAAAAATCTTCACTGATGGATTCAACTAGGAGAATAAGAATATGGGGTCTTAAAAGAGTTGAGCATGAGAAACGAGTTAAGTTATTCTAGAAAACAACTGAAAAGTACTCAAGAGAAAAGAAGGAAAATAAAAAATAGATTAGTTACAGAACAAGCTGTATGCTAAAAATTAGTACGTAAACCAACATACAGCAAAAGCAGTGCATGGATTCTAATTGCAGAGTTTCACAGGCTGAGAGTTTGAATACTCCCCCCTGTTCCAAAAACAGAAAGGTTTCTTCACAGTAAGAGCTGTCTGGGTTCTTCCCTAAATGTACATAATTGAATACCAACATGTATAGGTAAAGTTGATCCAGGGAATATTTAATTGCCTCTTGGGGGATCAGAAAGGAATTTTTCCCCTTCTGGAGCAAATTGGATCATGCTTTGCTGGACTTTTGTGCCTTCCTCTAGAACAACTGTGGGCATAGAATTGTGTATATAGGATTGTATGTTTTTTTTTCTTTTTATTGGTTGAGCTGGATGAACCTGACTTTTTATAACCAGACTAACTATGGTACTATGCTTCCAGAAAGGGTTTCTAGAGCTTGAGGCGGGAGAATTAAAATGTCCAGTCTGAATATTCAGCAGGGCCTAGCCAATCCCTGGGGAGGTATGGCCAGATAAAGCTAGGTTGCTGTCTTTTTCCCCCTATGGGGATGAATCTGTGAGCTGAGAGGAGAGAAGTGGTCAGCCTCTGGAGTCGGACTAGATTCTGGACCACTTTGAAAGAGGCTGCACCTATGGACTGTCTGTGTACCAGGGTACAGTGAGTAAAGCCTTTACCTGTGCTCCTACTGCTCTTTCGTGGTCCTCAGCCATGAACCGTGGACTGTTTCAGTCTGCCATTACTTGTGCTCATACTACTTTATGGTCCCCAGCTGTAAAACTTTGACTGTTCCAGTCTGCCTACAATAGTGCTATTGATACTGCCAGAGAAGTGTCTTCTGCCAATAATACCTGACGTTTTGGAGTATCTCACACATTTTATTAAACAACACTTTTAATTTAACCACTTCAATATTAGGCACTTTCGCCCCTTCCTGCCCAGGACAATTTTCAGCTTTCAGCTGACGGGCACTAATGAGGTGACACTGATGGGCACTGATGAGAAGGCACTGATATGTAGAATTGATGGGCACTGACAGGCGGATGTAATGGGCACTGACAGGCGGGTGTGATGGGCACTGACAGGCGGCACTGATAGGTGGTACTGATTGGCATTGACAGGTGGCACTGATGGGCAGCACTGATGATGAGGTACTAATGTGTTACTGACAGGTGTTACTGCTGGGCAATGATTGGCACTGTAATGGGCACTGATTGGCACTGGTGGGCTTCGATTGGCACTGTGGTGGGCACTGATTGGCACTGGGTGGGCACTTGCTAACTTTAATATTGTGGCACTGTTGGGCACTGATTGGTAGGCGATTGGCACATTTGAGGGGGCTGTGCTGCTAATCAATGTGCTGCTTATTAGCACAGACCTCCCCCCCCCTGACAGGGAGAGCCGCAGATTGGCTCTCCCTGTCAGTGCGAAACGAGGTATGCCGTTTACCTTGACTTCCTGGATCACACGATGATCAGCTGTGATTGGCCACAGCTGATCATGTGGTAAGAAGCCTCTGACAGAAGCTCCTTATCATGATCTGAGATGCAGCATGTCAGACTGACACGCCGCACTCGCTATTGCCACGCTGCACAACCCCGCGGGCGTGCGCCGGCATGTTATCATGCTGGACATCATCTGACGCCCAGTCAGGATAACAGAACCACTTTCAGGCCGTCAATATGCTATAGGCCAGGCGTGAAGTGGTTAAAGACCAAGCAAGCAATGTGATTCATCCAGTCATTAATAGACATAAACAGTGATAATTAGGTAGAAGGGTCCTTTTAAGTCCATCAGCTATGTGATCACCAATGCACACTATTGCCGATTTGCTAAAGTTCAGAATTTTCACACAATAAACGGTGTGATTATTCACCTCAATTAGCTAATCATGGGAAAAGCAAATGGGACTGTAAGCATCATTTCTTCTCAGCTTCCCCCCCCCCCCCCCTCAAAGTCATGTTATACCTATTCTCTATGCTTCATTGTTTGGAGAATCCTCCACACTCTTATGCTCAGATCATACTTATTGAGAATCTGCCCTGGGAACGGAGATAGATGAGGAGAGCTGGGACCGTATACATTTGTATATTCATAAAGAGTCTTTGAAAATGTATATAAACTGAAAACGCATTGGTATAAAACCCCAGACCTGATTCATAAATTCTCCCCCTCTGTCTCTGATCAATGCTGGTGATGTGGCATTTCTCTATATTTGGTGTAACTGCCGACACTTTTCTGGCATAAAGTGCACAACTTGACAACAACTGTGTCCTCTCTCCCCTGGAGTTTTCCCCAACAGTTATCTCCTACATCTATCTAAAATACCTAAAAAGAGGTACTATGAGTCGGTTGCTATGCATATGACTAATGCTGCTAGGATGTGTATACCAGTCCATTGGCTATCTACATTCTCGCCGTCAATAACCAAATGGTTTATTCAAATTAATTGCGTTGCTGAGATGGGGGAGCTGATCTATACTACTTTGGATAATATTTCTAAATTCTCTGATGTATGGGAAGCCTGGCCAACCTTTAAAAGCTCCCAACTGTACAAAGACCTTATACATGATGCAAACTGATTTTAACTGGGGCAGTTCTACCCCCCGACCTTAAGGGCAGACTCTGGGTCACGCTACAGGCGTGACGCACTTTAATGTTCTGACCACTGGAAGCTGGATTGGGTAGTTGGTAAAGCCCTCACCCCCTCTTCTCAACACATTATTATACTCCCTTTCCTCTTTCCCCAACATGCCCTCCCTCCTTTTCAATCAATCCCCTTTTGATTGTGTTTTTTTTCCCTATCCCCGTTGAGTAAGGGGACCCACTTAATTTTTACCTGCCACTGACGGACATGGACAGAGGAGATTAGAGGAATTGGAGCCCCTTGCTAAGCACAGTTTATTAGCATAAGCTCCATGGCATACCACCCCTGCATTTCCACTTTTAGCTCAATAAGTTCTGATGAGATTCATGGAGAAATATGTTACTCTATAGGCCAGGATTACTATCATTACTACCATTTTTTTTTTTAATCTAGTTCTTCTCTCCCTCTCCTAGGATATTGCCCCAATGAAGAATATGCTTGATACTTAAAGATGTTTAGACAAGTTATATTTCTGTTTTGTTATTACCTACCTATGTAACTGTACTGGGTTAATTTGTACCTATGTACTAAAAAAATATTTACAATAAAACGTTTATGAAAAAAAAAAGAAAAATTTGGAGTTCAAATCAATGTGACCCTTTATTATTGGTTCAGGTTATGAAAATTGAATGATTACTACATCAATATTAATTTATTCAAACATTCTTTAGAACACATTTAAAACTCTCACATATATAGAATAAACTTACGCTCAGACAAACTTAAACTATACTTTTAAATGAAACCATCTATTTCTTATAAGTGGCAAATACTACTTGTTAAAAGAGAGCTGCTGCAAAGAGAGGGTGGAGCTTTTTTTTGGATGCAGCTACAGCTACTGAGTTTACCCCATATATATTTGAGCTGTGCTGCCAAGATGTGTATAACTGTAGTACATTACTAGGATCTACTACAGAGATAGCTGCTCTGTGGTGCAGTAAAAAAGTGTTTTTCAGTCAGCGCTGGCATATAAATAGAATATATTATTTTAACGCTGTGACACACATTGTATGATGTGATGCCAAGTGTTCAGATCTACCTGTAATATTTAAGTTCAGCATGTGGCAGAAGGGTCTTATTCCCACTTTGTATGAGGAAAGTAATAGGTGTGAAACCCAGCAGTGCTGCCATTCCAAGCTAACATTACCTGCTCATAACACTTGTACTCACAGCAGGAATCTGCACAGAGCAGCAGCCATAGGACAACTGCATTACTTTCCTTATTACCTGCTTTTAGCTAACGTAAAGTCTCCATTATCCTTGTAATACAAGTAAAAAAGAAAAGCCTGAAATAAGAAACAGACACATAACAATTCCTCTGTGCATGGATGCAAGAAATATATTAGCCCAAGCCCGTTATCCAATTTTATACTTTTCTTGAGGCCTATATGTTGGACAGAAATTATATATTTTTTTGCTTGTCGTGCTTTTTGTGTTAAATACCTTTTTTGCTGCTGGCTTGCTAAGTTATTTTAACATTTAACACAAAACTAGCATTGCTGAGAATATGATTTATATATCTATAAAGCAATACTACCACATAAGTACTTGCATATATTTTTGAAATTGTTATTATATAAATTGAGATTTTCCTAGCTTGTGACGGAAAATATTAGTTATATGAAGACAGGAGGTGAGTATCTTATGCATTATCTTTCCTTTAATAATGCCCACAGCAGAAATACAACTTTAGTGGATTTAGTAATAATAAAAGAACTTTTAAAACAAACTACAAGTCCCAGCAGCCCCTTGGGCCTATCAGCCAATCACGTGGTCTCTGCTAGTATATAAGGGGCTGCCCCTTTAATCACTTCCTCTTTCTTGGAGCGAACTGCCAAAGACTTGAAACCGCGACTTCAATTCCAACTAGTCTTCTGACCATCAACGATTTGGATTCGGTGAGTCGAGTAGGTAGAGGTCCCAACGGGGACAACAAAGGAGATCCCTCCGGAAAACTGCTCAGCCTGTGGCTCGCGTGTTGCGGTCATCAATAACCTGGAACAATATGAGAATAAAGACCATGATAGGGTTGGGTCGGGAGGGAAGATACTCGCCTCCTGTCTTCATATAACTAATATTTTCCGTCACAAGCTAGGAAAATCTCAATTTATATATCAGACAGGAGGCTCATATCTTATGAAAGTTCAAAGTCATACATGGATATAAATACAGTAACAACAAAGTATAAGTCTAACTAATAACCGAGTCACAGAACCGACATAGATACGTGTTCCTCCGGTCTAAAGTAGAATTGGCGGAAGGTGGTTTCAGAAGACCAGTCCGCCGCTCTCAGAAGATCCGAAAGCGAACCTCCCGAGGTGATTACCTTCGTAGCCATTGCACCCCTGGAAGAGTGTGCGCCAAATCGTGTAACGTCAATCCCAGCCAAGTCCATGGTGGATCTAACCCACCGGGCCAGAGTGGCCGAGGAAACCGGCAGGTGTGGGCCGACGTAAGAAATAAGGAGTTGGGGTAGAGACGGAGACCGAAGCGGGGCCGTCTGCAATTCATACGCTTGTAAACAGCGAACCACGCATAAACGTGGATGCGATGGGAAAAAAGGATAGAATACGGATTGTATCCCTGTTTTTGTCCTACGAACTACCGAAAACTGCACGCCTTGAGGTGAGAATTGGCGTCTGGATATGTCCAGGGCTCTGACATCGGATATGCGCTTGATGGAGACAAGGCATAAAAGGATCGTAAGCTTAAAAGACAACAGTTTTAGCGGAAGAGCGTCGTTGTCGTCCCATGTAGAAAACATGTTCAATACCCTGGATACGTCCCAGGTGTTTTGATATCTGGGGCGAGGAGGACGTTGGAACCTAACGCCTCGCAAGAGACGACACACCACGGGGTGTTTACCCACTGGAAGGGAATCTACCGGGGAGTGGTAGGCCGAAATCGCAGAGCGATACACGTTAATGGAGCTATAAGATCTCCCGGATGCAAAGGAATCCGCCAGATAGTTAGCAACCATTGCTACAGGTGCGTGAACGGGATCAATTTCCCGTTGATCACACCAACTTACCCAGGTTCCCCAGGCCGATCGGTATGCCGATCTAGTCCCGGGGGCCCAGGCCAGGGCGAGAAGGTCCCTAGCTGTTCGTGAAAGGTCGCTATCTGCGCCTGACACCCCGAAATCAGCCAAGCGAGAAGGTGAAGGTTGTGATCCACGGCCAGAGGGTGGGGTTCTCCTGCAGGGTTGGAAAGGAGATGGGGGACACGGGGAAGCAGCCTGGGAAGATCGACAGTCATTCCCAGGAGAAGGGGAAACCACGGTTGTGTTGGCCACCAGGGAGTGACCAGCACAACTGAAGCCTGTAGGTTTGCCACCTGCAATAGAAATCTGAGGATCATGGAGAAGGGAGGGAACGCATAGTGTGTCCCTCGTGGCCAGGTCTGGCGAAGAGCATCTATTGCCAGGGCTTCGGGGTCCGGCCTCCAGCTGTAAAAGCGAGGGAGTTGACAATTGAGGCGGGATGCGAACAGGTCCACGGAAAAGGGCCCCCACAACCGGACCAGAGAAAGGAATACCGTCCGATCCAGCCGCCAATCGCTGGAATCTGTGAGGTATCTGGAATTCCAGTCCGCGATCAAGTTCGAGGTACCCGGAATGTATTCCGCCAGGGGAACGACGTTGCGTTCCAGACAGAAGTGCCAAAACTCCTTTGCTAGATTCGCCAGAGCTTTGGATCTGGAACCTCCTAGGCGGTTGACGTATTGGACTGCGGTTACATTGTCCATCCGCAGCAATACGCAACAATTGGAGGCGTTTGGAAGGAGACTCTTGAGGGCGAAGAAGGCCGCCATGAGTTCCAACGCATTGATATGAAGCAGAGACTCCCCTGCGGACCAGGTCCCTCCTGTGGTGGATGTTCCGCAGCGAGCCCCCCAGCCGTGTCGACTCGCATCCGATTCTATAATGTAATCCGGATTGGAGCTGAAGATGGTCTTCCCGTTCCAATCGATGGCGTGACTCAGCCACCAACGCAATTCTACTACTGCTTCTGCATCCAGAGGTACTTCGTCTGCATAGCGAAGACCCTGTCGCAGGTGGAGCGCTTTGAGTCTCTGAAGGGCTCGGTAATGGAGGGGAGCCGGGAAGATGGCCTGAATAGAGGCCGATAAAAGTCCTACTAATCGCGCCAAACCGCGTAAGGATACTCGCCGTTTGTACAATACGGAACGAATCTCCTTGCGGATAGTAGTTAGTTTGGCTTTGGGTAAGCGAAGTATAGAGTGTTTGGTGTCCACTAAGAACCCCAAAAACTCCATCTCCTGTGAAGGGGTCAAGATGGATTTCTCGTGGTTTATGACGAAACCTAGCCCCTGGAGCAAGTTGACGGTCCAGGTGGCATGGATCATCGCTTGATGGTGAGATCGGGCCATTATGAGGAGGTCGTCTAGGTATATGATTAACCGAACGCCTCTGCTCCGTAAGGCCGCCACCACCGGTTTCAGCAATTTGGTGAAGCACCACGGGGCGGAGGAGAGTCCGAAGGGGAGGCAAGTGAATTGCCACAGCCTGTCTCTCCAAAGGAACCGCAGAAGGTGTTGGGAAGCAGGATGAATGGGGACTGTGAGGTAGGCGTCCTTCAAGTCCACCTTTACTAGCCAGTCCTCGGGGCGTAACAGGTCTCTCAAATAGTGGATCCCCTCCATCTTGAAATGTCGGTAGACGACATGTTGATTGAGGGTCCTTAGATTTATGACGGGGCGAAATCCGCCATCCTTTTTCCTTACTAGAAAAAGGTTGCTGAGAAACCCTGGGGAGACAGGGTCCACCTCTAGCACGGCCTGTTTGGTAAGAAGGGCCTGAAGCTCTAGGTCTATGAGTGTTGAATTTTCGTTTGAGAATTTGATGGGTTGAGGCATTACATTCATTTCTGGCAAGGAGTACAGTTCTATCTGATATCCCGCCACCGTGTTGAGTATCCAGGCGTCTGCCGTAATCGCAGACCAGGCGTGGATAAAATGTCTCAACCTTCCCCCCAAGAGAATGTGAAAAGAATTCGGGTGTGTGACACTCACCGGTAGTAGGTCTTGAGCGGGGGTAGCCTCTCCCTCCGCGTCCTCTCCAGGGTCGTCCGCGAGGTGGGAAGAAGGGGGCTGGCTGTGCCACTGGGATTGGATAGGATTGTGGAGCCTGGCTATACTGAGCGGGAGCTCTATAGTACTGCCTGCCTGCGGAATAGCGACCGGCAGAACGGCCCCTGTTTCTGCCGGCCCTAGGAAAAATTTTGGCTGACCCTGCCTTTTTTAGGGATGATTGGGCCTTGTCCAGACTGGTGTATAATCCTACCATCTTATTAATGTCCTTAATAAGGGAATCGCCAAAGAGCATACCTTCGGCTGAAGGGCCCGGTTCTGAGTCTGCGAGGTGGGCCAGTTGAGGGTCCAACCTCATCAGGATGGAGCGGCGACGCTCCGTGGAGCAAATGGTATTGGCGCAGCCTAATAGACACACTGTTCTCTGGGCCCAACCTATAAGTTGGTCCAGGTCGACAGGGGTCTCCGTGGAGGAGGCCTGTTCGGCAATGTTCAGTATTTTGGTGACTGGGCCAAACAGGTCGAGGATTCGGTCCTGAATGGACCGGAAGGATCTTTCAATCCCCTTTTTGGAGTATTTACCTTGTTTGGTAAGGTACCTGAGAAGTACCGGGTCTACCTCTGGGGTGACTACCGTCTTCTTCGGAATACAGGGTCGGGGGCACTCCGCCCTCAGCTTACTGCGGTTATTTTTATCTACGGACCTACGGGCCCAGTACTGAATATATTGGGCCACCTCCGGGAGGGGGGCCCATTCGCCAGAGCGGGGGTGAGAAATCCCTTCTGGGTCGAAGAAGGGTTCTCCCCTGGCGTCTAAGATAATTTCGCCCTGGGTTACAGGGGTGGCGTTGTCAGGTGGCGCCATATGCCCACTACCCTCATAATCAGTATCTTCATCAGACTCGTAGGCGTCTGACGCCTCAGATCCTGTGGACGAATCTGATGTGTCCACAAAGGAATCTGGTTTGGTCCGTTTGGCGGACTTCTGCCTCTGCTTTTGCTGCTCCCCGAGGCTCAGGGGTCGGTGAGAGTCTGGGAGGGTAGTGGGTCGGCAGACCGGGTTGGGTGCTGCCTGGGGCACATTATTTACTTCCCCTGCCGGGGAGTCGTATGTTGTGGGAACATGCTTGCGCTTGTGTGTCGCTTTGCCCTTTGTGGGCGGTTCACCACGGCCTGGGGGTCCAGGCATGACAGGTGCAGCCAGGTGTGATACAGGGGCGGAAGCCATGGCTATTTGCACTTGAGTGATTTATTAATTCCTGTATCTGGGCAGCAGTAAGGAAAATAGGGTTCTGGGGGGTAATATTTCCCTCAGCTGGCATGGTAGTGAACTCATTGCAATCTTCATCAGCCATGATGGGTCTCTAATGTAGCTGAGAAGTGCAGTATTAGGGTAGATGAGGTATATATATATATATATGCGCTCAGCGGTAGTAACAGATACTGTGAGTATCTGTCAGAAAGGCAAGCCGCGGAAGGGGTTAATCGATTTTTAAATATATATATTTTGCAGGCCGCAGGGGATACTATGGGACGTCCTACCGTACAGCCGACTCACTCCACACTGGAGCAGCGGCGTAAGATAGGAAGATCCCCCGCTCAGGAGAGCGTAATCTCGCGAGATTACGTCTCCTGCATGCTGGTAGGTTGGAGCGGAGCTCCGCCGGGCACGCCCCCCGCAGCGTACTGAGCGCTGATAGGAGTCTAGTGTGGTTTGCTCGACACGCCCCCCCCAGAGACTCGAGTGACTGAGGGGAAGCGCGCGGAGCGTGTGAGGAGGCAGGGAAGGCGCCAAGACAGTGAAAAATGGCGCTGCCTGGAGAGATAAAAGTCTAGGGGAAAAACAGCAGTAGGAAGTTTACTGATAACGCCGCCAACGGATCGTTTGAGCGCTGTTAAGACAATAGAGGATCACTACCTTCCCCAGACATATGATAATAGACAAAATATAAATTACCATAAAATGGGAAAAAGAGTACATAATAATGACAATATCTAAATGGATGGGAAGCGTGGAGGGAACAAGTCCCATCCACGAATCCCAGTGAAAATAAAATACAATCTATAAATAAATAATATATAAATCTATAAATAGTACTCCTTTGAATAGTACTTATCTGATTTCTTGCTGTGAGCAGAAAGAAAGAGGAAGTGATTAAAGGGGCAGCCCCTTATATACTAGCAGAGACCACGTGATTGGCTGATAGGCCCAAGGGGCTGCTGGGACTTGTAGTTTGTTTTAAAAGTTCTTTTATTATTACTAAATCCACTAAAGTTGTATTTCTGCTGTGGGCATTATTAAAGGAAAGATAATGCATAAGATATGAGCCTCCTGTCTGATATATAACTTATGATTGTATGCAATAACAATTATAAGAAATCAAATATAATTATAACAATAAGTTAATAATAGCAACATGTTATATAAGACATACTAGTTAGTCAGAATTTCGTATGACAAACAGTTGTGTATGGTGTTTTAATAGTAGAAAAAAAAACTAGATACAGTAACTGTCATATGACTGAAACTTTGGGCCAGATCCACAAATATCCTGCGTAACTTAAATCTTCCGATTTAAGTTACACCGCCGCAAATTTCTACCTAAGTGCCCGATCCACAAAGCACTTACCTTGAAATTTGCGGCGGTGTAACTTAAATGTGTCCGGCGCAAGGCGTGCCGAATCTAATGGGGCGAGTCCCATTTAAATTAGGCGCGCTCCCGCGCCGGACGTACTGCGCATGCTCCGTCGGGTAACTTACCCGACGTGCATTGCGCTAACAGACGTCGCTCCGACGTCATTTGCTTAGACGTTAACGTCAATGGCGTCCAGCGCCATTCACGGACATCTTACGCAAACGACGTAGAGTTTAAAATTTCAACGCTGGAACGACGGCCATACTTAATAGGGCTTAGTCAAATAGGACTTAGCCCTATTTTTACACGGCGTAACTCGACGTAAACGACGTAGATTTAGTGCGACGGGCCCGGCGGAACGTTCGTGGATCGCCGTAAGTGTTCATTTGCATATTCTAGGCCGGCCGCAATGGCCTCGCCACCTAGCGGCCGGCCTAGAATTGCATCCTTAAGATCCGACAGTGTAATTCAATTACACATGTCGGATCTTCTGCCTATCTATGGTAAATTGATTCTGTGGATCAGTTCCATAGATAGAAACAGGGATACGACGGCGTATCAGTAGATACGCCGGCGTATCCCTTTTGTGGATAACCCCCTCTGTTTTTAGTCTTGGATCGAGTAGGGCCTTTCAGTTTATTTCTTAATGTCTGTAAGCCATAAGGAAAATTTCTTATGGAGGTAATTACGCACTTGGACAGTTGTTACTGAAACAGATATCCAGATTGAAAGATTTGTCCCCCCTATTGTTCTAAAAACAACTAACAACAATTTGGGATTTTTCATCACTTTTTGTCACGCTAACCATGGCCACCAGGAAAAATAGTGAAGGTGAAAAGAAACGGGGATACAGACCATAGTAAACATGGGGTTCTAATTTTTCTCTACTACAAAAAAAGTTTTTGCCAGGCATAAACATTAACAGGCTAAACAGTGAAGAAAGCCAGGCAACATTTTGGAGGAACTCTTATTGATCTAAAAAATGTGTTATCAACAATCTTTAGGAATGCCATGCTTTTAAAGGTAAAGGCATCATGACCCATCAGCAGAAATGTTCCTACACCTTCAGATTAAGAACTTTGTTGGCCATACTGTAAAGCAGTTTACCTCTTTACAAACCATAATAACATTTAAAAAGATGTGTCACCATGATCCCTCAGCTACAGGAATAATATCTGTGGTATGGAAGGAGTTCCAAACTGCATTAGAAGAACAGGCTCCCTAACCTGTCAGATATGTGAAACATTGGTATAAGACTTTGGAGGCAGCCTAGAGAAGGAAAATTGGAAAACAAATTAGGAAAAAACATGAATTGCTCAATGAATGCATTGGCATTTGAATGTCATTAAATTGCTGACACTCTGGTATATAGTACTGCTGCTGACCATTGCTTCAAGTGATGCCTGACCCCTGGTATCCATCTACATATTTGGTGGAAATGTCCCAAACTTAGTTATTGGATTGTTGTATAACAGCTGGTTTATACACCCCTGGTGAAAGGTATCCCAAAGGAGCTTAATTATAAATTGCCTTGTTTTGTTTATTGATTTTATTATTCACCACAGCCAGGTACTTGCTAGAGCATGGGGGTCTTCTACTCCCATAATTGGATCTGAATCAAGAAGGAAGCTTGTTAATAAATTATAGTTTTTCATATGTTTCTAGGAAATTAATAATAGGAAATAGGATTTAAAATATAACATATGTGGAGAAGTATGTGCGTGTATCAGTTACTCCACTAGGCTAATTTACTAAAGGATTGGATAATCTTACCTTAATAAATTGTAGAAACGTTTTCACTCTGAATACCTATCTGCTGATGAAATAAATAAACACGAGTTAGTGTTTCACATAATTGGACAATTAAAGCTAATCTTTACTCAATTTGTGGAGTAAAGATTCTCAACTCCTTTAGTAAATCAGCCTGCCCCTCTTGCTGTAGAATTCCTAAACAGTCAAATAAAAAGATGCACTAAGGTATACCAATCAGTCAGAAGGCCAACAATTGCAGCCCTTGAACATTTCTCATGACAGATATCTTTTATCTTGTTGGTAGTTTGATTATCTTTACACATGAGGGACCACATCCTCCCTTTCTCAATATATTTGATTTCCAGAAATGTCAATTGAAACAGTTGATCAGTTTTTTCTATGCATATACACTTTATGGGCAAAAGTTTTTGGACACCTGACCATCATATTTACTGTAATTGGAAAGTAGTCTGGAGCAAGTACAGTTTGGCAAATGAAATTTCACTTTTGCTGTTGGCCAAAATTCTGATGTTGTTTTGTAAATATAAACTTTCGCTAACATGCATATACTTTGACTTATGCAGACTCCATTAGTAGCGTTCTTTAGCCTTTTTCATTTCTTGGCCATTTTTACTTGCTTTTGCTTCCAGCAATCTTGTCTCACTTTGCATTTTCAGCATTCTTGTTTCATTTTTACTCTCAATCTACATGTGCCAACCACTTTGTGTAGTGAATTCTGAGCTGTCAACACATAAGCAGTGGTGACACATTTGGGTAACACCAGTTACACATATGGCACTAGCTCAGCATTCTGTAGTGCATAGAGCTGGTTGTGTCTGCATGTTCACTTGCACACTGTAATAATTTGCTAGCATAAGGGGATGAAGAACTAAACAAATTTGATGATAAAAAAATCTGCCTGACAAATGTTGTAGATGTGGTTGTCTATTCCTTGCAAAAAATTGCAGTTTCTTTATATTTTAAAAACTGTAATTCAGCAAAGGGAGGATCCTGAAAACCTGCCGAAACGAATAATGTCAGTTGGGTTGAAGACAATTCTGTGACTGTTTTATAATGGAATTCAAATTACTGTAAAAGTCACGGAAAAACACATATAGAATCTATTTTTCAATTTAAGGGTGTACTCACACTACTACTTTTACCAGTTCCCTCCTTGGTCAAGTTCTTGTGTGTAGTTTGAGTGCTCTGAACAGTGCCCATGAACAGTTGAGTATTACCTATCTCAGAACCACTTGGAAGACGTGGTCGGTCCCAGGCACGGTTCACTTGTGGTCCAGTACAATTCTCTGCAGTATGAGTGAAAACCATGGCCTGGGCATTAAACTATTTATAAATCATTGGATACAGAAGTAGGGATCATTTTGGCCTGGTTGGCAGAGGTGATGATGTAAATGTTGAAAGTGCAGCGCTGATGAATTGTGATCAAGATTAAATGAACACAAACAATAAAGGTACAAAAATGTATACAAATAAAGTCCACGTGAGAGACGAAGTCTCAAAAATGGTGAAGGTGGGTAGGATCACTCCAGTGAGTAAATGCATTCACAGTTCAATGAAGAAGTGATAAGTGGATATAGCCACATGGGGTGTATAGTTGTCTGAAGAGGTCACCAAAGACATCAACTTGAAAAAGTAAACGAAATGGGTACTCTTACCAGAAGGTGTGGACTCAACTGTTACTACTAACAGCAAGTCTAAAAGACTTTCAAGTTGATGTCTTTGGTGACCTCTTCAGACAACTATACACCCCATGTGGCTATATCCACTCATCACTTCTTCATTGAACTGTGAATGCATTTACTCACTGGAGTGATCCTACCCACCTTCACCATTTTTGAGACTTCGTCTCTCACGTGGACTTTATTTGTATACATTTTTGTACCTTTATTGTTTGTGTTCATTTAATCTTGATCACAATTCATCAGCGCTGCACTTTTGTTTCACCATTTTTATGTACTTTGTTTGTGTGCTGGTGGCTTTTTCACTTAATTTTTTTTGGTTTAGCACAGTTTTTTCCCCTTTTTTTTCACGATGATGTAAATGTGCCCAGGAATTACTTGTTTAAGGTGCAGACCTGTGGGGGCAATCAAACTTAGGCACGGCTCAGTTCAGCTATGCCCACATGCTGTTGTTTATGGTATTAAGGTTTGAACATGCACTACAGGCACAGATTTTTCCCTTTGTGATATATAATGTCATGAATTTAGTTTTCTCTTTCATTCATGAACGGACACAGCCTTAATCTTGACAAAGTGGGTATTAGCCTTCCTTTAGGAGTGACTAGGCAAAAAGTGTTAACAACTTCAAAGCTGAACAGCCCCACCCAGTGGGCGGTCCTACTGGCTATATCCCCTCAGCCTACACCAAGCAGCTCAGTTTTTTTCTGCCTAGTTAAGGAGAAGACATGGCTCTCTTCAGGCCCATAGGCCTGGAGGCTTTATTGCAAATTCAGTTTTGGATTTATTTTTTTGTTTGTTTTTTTCCCTGTGATCTTCGATCAACTGCCGACTGGGCGACAGGCTGAATCCTAGATCCTTGTAGTCCCCCTAGTTTTGCCCATTGAGCGTGTGCCAACCATAGTTACACACTGGGTCGTCCACGACATGCCCGTCGCTCTACAGGCGGCCAGTGAGCTAGACGCTCCAGGGCACACATATGACCGGTCCATAGGGCCGAGTCGCAGCAGCCGGGCCGACAGTCACCTCCGTTACCATGTGGGAGATGATCTGTCTAGGATGCTTCCAGCACAACCTTCAGGAAGGGTTGTGCTGGAAGAGAAAAGGATTTTACGGTGAGTATAAAATCCTATTTTTTTGACAAACAGAAGTGCAACTTTAAAATATAAAAAAAAATACTCTATTGGTTGTAATGCAACATTACCAATATATTACCAACAATAAATATTAAGAATGAAAAATCAATTTTCTTATTTTTTTTTTTCCTTCAGCAGCTTAGTAGATTTCCCCTACTTATTTTTAGTTTTAGTCATAGTCTTTTGACTAAAATGCCATTTTAGTTTTAGACATATTTTAGTCCAGTAAAATAGTCTTCATTTTATTGCCGAAAATATTTTCATTGAAGAAATTAACACTGATGAAAATATATCATGACTGCTTTGGTCTTATTCAATGAACAGTGCAAGGGGAAGGTTGCTTAATAACCCATATTATTTCCCCTTTCTGAAGTCTGAAGTCACATCAGTACAAATGGGATTCAATTTGGTTGACATGGCTTCTGCAATTTGTATCTAACATTCTGCTTATTAAGTTTTATTTAATTAGCCCCCTTGTTTTTTTTCTAATTATCATTTCTGTTGACTTTTCTTTTCAGAGGGGCAAATGTGGCAAATGTCTAGGTTTTTGGTCATGTGTGCAGTTCTGGAGGAGGTCTGGAAAGCCAAACGGTTGGCTTAGTTTTTTGCATAGTGACGAAGGTTTGGGTTTTTATTGCTGACCCATTGAGCTGCTTTACCCAAAGACTTTGACTTTAAGAATGGGCTCACACTATTGCCAATTGGATGTGCTTTTCTCCGCATCCAATTCACATGGCAGGAGTTTGTGACTTACTCTCTATAGAGCCAGTTAACACATCCCGGAGCGGCTCCAGTGTGGATTGCACAGGAGTCCTGTGCATTTTCTGGTCTGTTTCAGGTCCGAATTCAGCCAAATATTTGGGCTGAAATTGGACCTGAACCGGTGAATGAAGATGCACCAGACCCCCTGCTTTGAGCCGCTTCTTTCCTCAGTGTGAACCCTGCCCAAGAGCACCAGTCCTCTCCCAAGATGAAAGTCCACCAATAATGGCTGTCTCTGGTACAGGAATTGAAAAGAAATTCCCCAGTAGGACTCATGGTGACAGCTGTCAAAGGTTCAATTTTGTTTCACTTTATAGTGATTTACTCTTGCTTCCTATTGTATTTTTACAGGGAAGTGAGGGCAAAACTTCCCAAGATGACTAAAGTGCTTGAAACACAAAATGTATTTTAAGTGTGTATTAACTTACTTGCCTGAAATAAAATGTGAGTAAAGGACTTCCTTTATATGGTTAAATTAAAGTTATTTTATTCCTTTTAATACAGATACGATGGGAGAAAAATATCACATTAGGCGAGCCCCCTGGGTTTTTACACTCGTGGTGGTGGTAAGATTACTTTTTTACATTCTAGTTGATAAATAATCTGTTTAACCTATATAAATGTAGTGAAACTTGTATGTGTTTGCATATTTTGTGTTGTTAATGTTACTACTAGTAAAAGTACTACTGGAAGGTGTTGTTATTATTGGTATTTTTTATGATCATGTTACCTATAAACATTTATATGCATGTTTTATAGTTCCTTTTTTAACAGATGCAATTGCTTGGTCATGTAACACTGTACGCAAATTACTTAAAAAAAATAATTATATCATTTTTTTTCACACAAATAGAGGTTTCTTTTGGTAGTATTCGATCACCACTGAGTTTTTTTGTTTTTTATTATATAAATCAAAAAAGACAAAACATTTTGAAAAAACACAATATTGTCTATTTTTTGTTATAAAACATATCTAATAAAGCCGAAATTTCTTCATAAATTTAGTATTCTGCTACATTTCTTTGGTAGAAAAAAAAAAAATCCAATAAGTGCATATTAACCACTTAACGACCGCCGCCTGTAGATATACGTCCACAGAATGGCACGGCTGGGCAGATGGACGTACCGGCACGTCCTGTACATCTACCCAGCCGTGGGTCGCGGGCGCTCTGGGACCGGGACCGTGGGACCCGCGGACCCGATCACCGCTGGGGTCCCGCGATCGGTCCCCGGAACTGAAGAACGGGGAGAGCCGCTGTGCTTCACTGTGGCGGCTGCATCGATTGTGTCATCCCCTTTATAGAGAGACACAATCGATGACATCACTCCTACAGCCACACCCCCCTACAGTTGTAAACACACACTAGGTGAAACATAACCCCTTCAGCGCCCCCTGTGGTTAACTCCCAAACTGCAACAGTCATTTCCACAATAAAGAATGCATTTTAAATGCATTTTTTGATGTGAAAATGACAATGGTTCCAAAAATGTGCCAAAATTGTGCGAAGTGTCCCCCATAATGTCGCAGTCACGAAAAAAATCGCTGATCGCCGCCATTAGTAGTAAAAAAAAATCATTAATAAAAATGCAATAAAACTATCCCCTATTTTGTAAACGCTATAAATTTTGTGCAAACCAACCGATAAACGCTTATTGCAATTTTTTTTAACAAAAATATGTAGAAGAATACGTATTGGCCTAAACTGAGGAAAAAATATATTTTTTTATATATTTTTGGGGGATATTTATTATAGCAAAAAGTAAAAAATATTGATTTTTTTTCAAAATTGTCACTCTATTTTTGTTTATAGCACAAAAAATAAAAGCCGCAGAGGTGATCAAATACCACCAAAAGAAAGCTCTATTTGTGGGGAAAAAAGTACGCTAATTTTGTTTGGGAGCCACGTCGCACGACCGCGCAATTGTCAGGTAAAGCGACGCAGTCCCGAATCGCAAAAAGGGGCCTGGTCCTTTACCTGCATTTTGGTCTGGGGCTTAAGTGGTTAAGTGGTTTGTGTGAAAATTGTAGCATCTACAAACTATGATATAAACAATATGCTGGAATTTACGCACCTTTTAAACAGCTCTGACCTTTTGACTCCCTTTAATATTTCTTGAGGCGCTAAAATGCCAGGACAGTAAAAAAAAAAAAAAAAAGACCCATTTTTTGGAAAGTAGACACCCCAAGGTTTTCGCATGTTGAGTCCATTGAAGATTTTTTTTTTTGCCACAAGTTTCAGAATTTTTTCCCCCACAAAGTTGTCATTTTAATGAGATATTTCTCACACATGCCATGGATATATGTGGAATTATACCCCAAAACACATTCTTCTACTCGTATGGGGATACCACCACATGTGAGAGACTTTTTGGCAGCCTAGCCACATACAGGGGCCTAAAATCCAAAGACCACCTTCAGGCCCTGTACACACGACCGAGTTTCTCGGCAGAATTCAGCCAGAAATTCGATCGGAGCTGAATTCTGCCGAGAAACCCGGCCGTGTGTACACTTTCGGCCGAGGAAGCCGACGAGTACCTCGTCGAGCCAAATAGAGAACATGTTCTCTATTTCCTCGTTGTTCAATGAGGAAAGTTGGCTCACCGAGATTCTCGGCGGCTTCACACAGAACTCGACGAGAAAAACGATGAGTTTTGCCCGTCGAGTTCCTCGGACGTGTGTACGGGGCCTCAGGCTTTCAAGGGGCATTAATTACGCATTGGATTTCCTGACTACCTCTCACATTTTTGGATGCCCTAAAATGACAGGACAGTTTAAACACCCCCTGAATTACCCTTTTTTTTTGGAAAGTAGACACCCCTAGGTATTTGCTGAGAGACATGTTGGGTTTATGGAAGATTGAATTTTTTTGGAAAATAATTTTTTTTTTTCTCTTATTACACAAAGTTGTCACTTTAATTAGACATTTCTCACACATCATGAGGATACATGGTATTATACCACAAAACACATTTCTTTACTTATCCTAGGTATGGGGATACCATGTGTGTGTGACTTTTTGGGAGCCTATACAATATGCAGATATTTGCCAGCACTTTTTTCTTATTCAAAAATGATCACACCACAAAACGGTGTAATGCAACGTTTCGGAAACCACACAGGATCCCTTCATGCCTGACGAAGGGGTCTTGTGTGGCTACGAAACGTTGTATTACACCATATTGTGATGTGATCATTCTTGAATAAAAAAAAGTTTGGACGAAATTGATGATCCTCAGTGTGCTGGCAAATATCTACATATCATATAGGTTCCAGTATCCAGCTGGCGGTGCTACAGCTTCCAGTACTCTAAGAGCTTATTCCAGGAACATGTGCAATGGGAATATGGACTGTGGACTATTTTTGGGAGCCTAGCCATGTACAGTGGCCCAAAATCTTATAAGCACCTTCAGGCTTTCAAAGCGTACAACTGCTGCTGTCAGAATACACAGATCAGTTCTGCAGTTTGGCATTCCTACAAAGCAAACAACAACTGGTAACAATAGCACACAGTAACAATATAACATTAACTCAACAAAACACTTATTTTTTTTCTTTACTTCTTTCTTTTCTTTCTTTTTTTTTACCTTTTTGTAACTTAACTTTTTAGAACAATAACCTTTCCAGCCTTTGATTTTAGGCTCTCTCAAAATGTGATAGACAGTTTCCTGACTACCTAACATGTTTAGAGACCCTTCTTGTGCAAAATTGTGTGCCATGCTGTACCCTAGACCAGGAGTCTCCAAACTATGGCCCTCCAGTTGTTCAGGAACTATGATTCCCATCATGCCTAGTCATGTCTGTGAATGTCAGAGTTTTAAAATGCCTCATGGGACGCATAGTTCCGCAACAGCTGGAGGGGTAGCTTGGAGATCCCTGCCTTAGACTAATATTCCACTATGGTGTGGTAGCGAAAGAAGCAGTCCTTGATTCAGAGGCCAGGTTGGCCAGGGCAACAAAGAAAACTGGTGTCATGCCTTATTCTGCATTTACCAAAGACAGAACATCTTATGCAGCCGGCTAACTGCATCTGGATGTGGACTTTGGCTCACAGCTCCTTCTGGATACAAAATGGCTGAGACTATCCCTTCCTGAAAATTTAGAAAGGATCCAGTTCTTCCAGTATCTTTGTAAATAACAAAATCATTGAAATAAATATATAGGCACTTTTTTGGACTAGTGTCTAGCTCTACAGGCGGCTAAATATGGCTTCATCATTTGATTGTTTCTGGGACAGATCATTTTTGAGGGGCCGAATTTGTGAAGCCGATCACAGTCAGGGTCACCCAAAGGAGGACGAAGAGTATTGTCACTAAATAAAATGTATTATTGTCTCATATCTCTGCCTGGATATTGCGGGAATCGGATCTGTGGACCAATATGACTGCAATTCATTCTTTAATGTAATGGCGATGTTTTAAACTCAGAAACCAAGATAAGTTTCCACTCTAATTGCCTGGCAAGGAATGAATATGGGTTTGTGGCAATGTATTGTTGGGCATAAACATTTCTTTGGTTTACAATCGGATTATAGAGGTTTTTGGTGAAAAACAGCTAAACAAAAGTCAAGGGGTGTTGTTATGTTCGCTGTTTCCACCTGGACCTCGGGCTGGGCTATGAATGAGAGAATACCAGGTGCTGCTGAATCTGGGGAAGCCAATTAGAGTTTGCAAGCACCTCTGGAAGGTTACTATGGGCATTACGGGACTGTACTCAAATCCTTGGTAGCTGCGGTTTGATTACGCTACTAGGGTTAGCCACCTCACCAGCTTAAACTGCACTGCACAGTATTCACCATAAATTACTGCAGTGCTGGTGTCTAAAAAGGTCAGGTCGTTTTAAACGTCATTTTAGCCTACACACGGTCATTTTTTATGACACAAAAAACAACGTTTTGAAAAACGACACAAAAAATTTAAGCATGCTTCAATTTTTTTTTTGTCGTTTTTCACAAGACATAAAACGACGTTTTCCCCACACACGTCGTTTTTTTTTCACATAAAGTGATGGTGTGTACGCGGCATAAGTCATTCGCCTAGGCAATTGACATAAAATCCTGCAGTACCATTGAGGGGGAGCAGGATGAGGACTGGAGGTGGGCTGGAGGGTGGAGAGTACCAGAGGAGGTTAGAGAGGCGTGTCCTCAATGCACATGCAGTACCCGTACTATGCATGGGCAGGTGTATAACCACATGGAAGAACCACTTCACCTTCTATAATAGCAAATTTTGCGCATCCGCAGTACTACCGCCGTGCCATGCGCATGCGTGTTACTAGCTGCTACACTGCACGTGTGTGACATTTGCCATTATAGAAGGCGGAGATGCAGAAAAAAGACAAGGAAATCAAAGGGCGATGGCATCAGCTGCCCACACTTAAAATGGTGCTTCCAGAGGTTGAGTGCCCTTCCAGGTTACTTTTTGCATATGAAAAATGCAGATTCTGCTATTTTAAGCAGTTAAATATCAAAACTGACATTTTTCCATGCTGCTAGTATTTTTTCCAAATTGTATAAAGTTTAACTTAAAGGGTCACTAAAGGAATATTTTAAGCTAAATAGCTTCCTTTACCTTACTGCAGTCCTGGTTTCATGTCCTCATTGTTCGTTTTTGCTCTGATGTTGCTGTAATCCTTCTCTGTTCTGGACACTTCCTGGTTGTCTGTTTCCTGATGACCACAGTACTGGGAGATTCTAGTTTCATTTTCCAAACCATCACTGCTCTATGGCTCTGTCTAGCACAGAGGCAGGATAACATGCAAAAAGGAAACTAGATGCAAAAACAAAACTAGGTGCAAAAATGAGACTAGAGGTACATTATATGATTGATTTTTATCTATTTTTAATCAATTTTAAAAGGAATCAGTTAACTATTATGTCTCCATACCCTGTAAACAGTCATTTCAGCAAAAAAAAAGTTACAGGAAAAAAATATTCATTTTTTTTAGCAGTTAAATAAAAAAACAGTTTGTGGCAAATTGAAATGGAACATTAAGGAGGTCCATAACTATAGAAGCTGAGCCCAAGAAAGGCAAGCAATGGATAAAGGACTAATCACTAGGGATAAGTTTTGGTTTCGGTTTGATCATGAGTTAAACCCAAGCCCAATTTATTCACAGTTCGGCAATCAGGTAAACGAAATGGCCAGATTTAGCCAGCTTACCTGCTTGCCTGAACCTGTGGCTGCTGCAACCAAAAGTCATTCCTTTAGTAGCGGTATATGACAGCTTTTCACCTGCCATTTGTTTTATATTATTACATGCCAGTGAGTATAGGGTAGATTATATCAGCAAGCATCCCTGACCAGTTTGTTGACATTCAGTGAAAAAATATTGTCATGTCGGCAGAGCATCAGGGCACCGTTCATTGTAATTGACATCAATAGCGGACTTGTATTTACTTCAGCCCTGGAAGGATTTACCCCCTTAACCACTTAACCCCCGGACCATATTGCTGCCCAAAGACCAGAGCACTTTTTGCGATTCGGGACTGCGTCGCTTTAACTGACAATTGCGCGGTCGTGCGACGTGGCTCCCAAACAAAATTGGCGTCCTTTTTTTCCCACAAATAGAGCTTTCTTTTGGTGGTATTTGATCACCTCTGCGGTTTTTATTTTTTGCGCTATAAACAAAAACAGAGCGACAATTTTGAAAAAAATGAATATTTTTTACTTTTTGCTGTAATAAATATCCCCCAAAAATATATAAAAAAAATTTTTTTTCCTCAGTTTAGGACAATACGTATTCTTCTATATATTTTCCATAAAAAAAAATCGCAATAAGCATTTATTGATTGGTTTGCGCAAAAGTTATAGCGTTTACAAAATAGGGGGTATTTTTATGTCATTTTTATTAATATATTTTTTTTACTAGTAATGGCGGTGATCAACGATTTTTTTTCGGTACTGCGACATTATGGCGGACACTTCGGACACTTTTGACACATTTTTGGGACCATTAGCATTTTTATAGCGATCAGTGCTATAAAAATGCATTGGATTACTATAAAAATGCCACTGGCAGTGAAGGGGTTAACACTAGGGGGCGGGGAAGGGGTTAAGTATGTTCCCTGGGTGTGTTCTTACTGTGGGGGGGGGGTGGCCTCACTAGGGGAAACACTGATCTTCTGTTCATACATTGTATGAACAGAGGATCAGCGTTTCCCCCCCTGACAGGACCGGGAGCTGTGTGTTTACACACACAGCTCCCGTTCCCCGCTCTGTAACGAGCAATCACGGGTGCCTGGCGGCGATCGCGCCCCTAGTGGCCACTAAAAGAGCCGACGTAGAGCTACGGGCTCTCGCCCAGGAGAGCCGACCTGCCGCCGTAGAATGACAGCGGCTGGTCGGCAACTAGTTAATGACAACTAGTTAATGACTAGTTTAACTGACAATTGCGCAGTCGTGCAACACTGTACCCAAATACAATTGATGCCCTTTTTTCCCTCACAAATAGAGCTTTCTTTTGATTTTACTTGATCACCTCTGAGGTTTTTCTTTTTTGCGCTAGAAACAAAATAAGAGCGACAATTTTGAAAAAAATAATAATTACGTTCTGCTATAAATATATATATATATATATAAAAAATCGAATTTCTTCATCAATTTAGGCCAATATTCAGCTACATATTTTTGGTAAAAAAATCCTAATAAGCATATATTGATTGGTTTGCGCAACAGTTATAGGGCCAAATCCACAGCCAGCGGCGCAAAATAAGTTTTTTAAAACTTATGTCATTTAAGTTACGGCGCCCTAAGTTGGTGTCGTAAGTGCCGTATCCACAGCGCATTTGCGCACAAAATTGCGCCAGCCGTAACCTAAATTCGGAGGCGTAAGGCGGGGTTATGGCAAGTGGGAAGGAAGTGGGCGTGCTTCATTGTAATGAGCCGTGACCCCATGCAAATGAAGGTCTGCTGCTCACTGCGCATGTGCAGAACTTTGCTTGGCGTAATCAGTGAGATAGGTAAAAGGCCAAGTGTACTTAGTTTGAGGATCGCCCTGTGCTTAACTAGCCCCAGTCAAACACACTTCATTTGCAAAAGTATTTCCCTGTGTTCCCTTCCATGAGCAATTTGCTTCTGCTCTTAGTTTGTCAGTGTTTGTTGGTAAGTTGTGTGTGATAGAGAAGTGTTGGAGGAGTAGTAGATAGTAGTTGTTGTTTGTTTGTGATAAGTGTATTTTTTGTTTGATTGTTTCTGCTCAGTTACTTTTTATTTTTTTCTGCTTGGATTTTGTGTTTGGTTTTTGTGTGTTTGTATTTGACTTTGTAGTAGCTGTCTGCTTGTGTGTGTATTTTTGTGTGTTTGTTTTGTGTGTATTTTTGTGTGTTTGTCCTGTTTGTTTTCTTGTTGCTGTGTGGTGTTTGTGATGGCTCCCAAACGCAGGAAGCTGAATTTTTCCCATGTTGAAAAGCAAATCCTTGCCAGGTATATCATCCAATATGGAAGATATTTGATATTTACATGGGCCTGATAGCCGGAACACCTCCCCGTCCCAAAGGAAGAGGATCTATGCCAAAATTACAGATCACATAAATGCGGCGGGGGGAGGGGAGACGAGGACCCCCGCTGGCATTAAGAAAAAGATCAATGATCTGAGGAGCGTGGTCCGCAATAAGGTGGCCAAGCTCACTGCGCATAGGAGGGGCACTGGAGGAGGGGGACCATGCCCCATCCGGCTGACTGAGGAGGAATGGGCAGTGGCCCGGTGTTTCGAGCCAGAGCAGGTGGTGGGCCTGCCTGGTTATCAGTCTGATGTTCCTGTGAGGCCAGGTAAGGTTGTTTTTTTTCTATTTGGTGATTAGCATGTGTGGGTGGGGGAAGGGAACATGTGCCAAGTGTGTGGATCCTCAAACCTGTGATTGTTTGGTGTCTTCCACAGATGACCAGGAGATTGCTGGGCCATCAGGCCAGGCTGCTGCACCACCCCAAAGACAGGAGGCTGCTGAGGAGTCCCCAGGGGAGGGGAGTGGCCAAACCTCCCCTCATGAGGAGGCTGAGGGGGAGGAGGATGAGGGGGAGGAGGATGAGGGGGAGGAGGAAGAAGATCTCCAGATTGGCTGGGAAATCATTATTGCCACTGATCTCATGACATTTGACGATACCCTTGAGGCTAGCCTTGAGGCTCCCCTTGAGGCTAGCCTTGAGGCTCCCCTTGAGGCTCCCCTTGAGGCTCCCCCAGAGGCTACCCCAGAGGCTACCCCAGAGGCTGGCACCAGTCAGGCCACCATCAGGGGTAGCCCCTCCCACTCCTCCCACAACATGCCGCAACCCACAATGGTCACTCTATCCCCTCCTCCCTGGCCACAAGCCTCAGGGGCAGGCAGGATGGCGACCCAGGAGACCAGGGGGGGGTCTGAGCATATGCCGGCCAGTCTGCTGAGGGACAATGCCCAGCAGACCCGCAGTCTGGGTGACATCAAAAAAACTATGGCCAAGATGGAGCACAGCCTGGATGTAATGAGGGAGTCACTCAGTGATGTGGCCACCAATTCATTGGGTGTCATCACCTGTTTGTGGTCCCTGCATACCGCCACAACAGGCGTGGCCCAGAAGGTGACTGCCCTCACCCGGGCTGTGCAGGACAACACCCGGGCTGTGCAGGACAACACCCGGGCTGGCCAGGCCAATACGGCTGCCATCACTGTCTGCCTGAACAGGATAGCAGTGGCCTTGGAGGGCAGGCCAGCCGGAGGTCAAACACCAGGGGAGGCTCCTCCCTCCCCTGCTCCCCCCCCCCATGAAGATACTCCCTCCCCTGCTCCCCCCCCCCATGAAGATACTCCCTCCCCTGCTCCCCCCCCCATGAAGATACTCCCTCCCCTGCTCCCCCCCCATGAAGATACTCCCTCCCCTGCTCCGGAGTAATTATTTTAGGTAGGACTGAAAAACCGGATTTTTCGTTTTGAGGATCGGGCGCAAAGATACGCGCGGAGTAAAATTAGAAATCTCGAGTTAAGTCGGCGCATCTGCTTTGTGGATTTGGCCCATAGTGCCTACAATCGATGGAATATTTTTTTTTTTTTTACTAGTATTGGTGGTGATTAGCAGGACTGCGACATTGCAGTGGACAAATTGGACACCTAACTGCCACTTTGGACACTTTTTGGGGACCCGTGACATTAATATAGTGATCAGTGCTAAAAATATGCACTGCTATATTAATGACACTGGCAGGGACGGGGTTAACATAAGGGGCAATCAAAGGGTTAAGAGTGTCCCTAGGGGGTGCTTTCTTACTGTGTGGGGGTTGCTCTAACTGGATGAAGACAGAGATTGGTGTTCCTGCTTAGCAGAAACACAAGATCTCCATCTCCTTCCCTGTCAGAATGGCGATCTGCCTTGATAACATAGGCAGATCGCTGTTCTGCTTCTCTGGGGAACGATCGCAGGTTGCCAGCCGACATGACCTGCTGATTGGCATCCCTTGTGTCCAATCAGCGCGCCATTGCGCCTCCATCGACAAGTGGCTATTGCTTGAAATTACATACAGGTACATAATTTCGTGCAATAAAGCCAAGCTTCTGCAGTAAATATGCGGCAGGCGGTCGGCAGGTGGTTAATATATAGAATGTTTTTTTACTGTTGGATTTTTCTTCTGTAAATCAGTAGCAGTGCTACAATCTACCCCATCATAATGCATACAAGGGGCTTACAGACTCCAATGTTTCTCCCTTCCCCCATAGAACCCCACATCACTGGGCATGGGATGAGGAGTTAAAGCCATTGTCACCATCAATATGGGGACAGGTGCTGTCTTAACAGGGGGAGAAGGAAATTCTGCCCCCACCTGGCAAGGTACCCTCCCAATGTTGAGGGCATGTGGCTTGGTATTGTTCAGGAGGAGGGGTGCATACATACTGTTCCTTTTTTACTATTATAGTAAGGGCCTGGTATAGATTTTGAGGGGGACCTGCCTTTTTTTGTTTGTTTTTTTCTTTTGCAGGAAATGTGCATTGTATGCTTCTGGAGGTGGACAACTGGGCACACACTCGCTGTCCTCCCCTTTCTTAACCACCCAGGCTACATGCTTGGATAAATGTCTGTATAGATTTTGTGTTGCAAAAAAACAAAAAATGGTGTCGCCATCTTATTCGGTGAATAGGCTCTGGTATAGATTTGGAGGGGGACTTCATTCCTACAAACAGAACAAAGACGGCTAGAAAATGTAATTCAGTGACAATAGTTTTCTTTTAATGTCTCTTTTGTGGAAGCGATTTTTTGGGGTTGAACTAGATGAACTTGTGTCTTTTTTCAATCTGACTAACTATGTAAAACTGTATAGGTGCACTTTATTTATTTCCCTAGACCAGTATGTACTGTTTAAGTGTGTAGAGATTCTTGGTCGATGGAAAAGTAAAAAGTAAGCAATAGTAGCTATTACCCCTATCTTGATAGGTTTCCTTTAACCACTTCCCGCCCGGCCTATAGCCGATTTACGTCCGGGAAGTGGTTATGAAATCCTGACAGGACGTTCTAGAACGTCCTGCAGGATTTCATGCCGCGCGCGCCCGTGGGGGCGCGCATCGCGGCGATCGGTGATGCGGGGTGTCAGTCTGACACCCTGCATCTCCGATCTCGGTAAAGAGCCTCCGGCGGAGACTCTTTACCACGTGATCAGCCGTGTCCAATCACGGCTGATCACGATGTAAACAGGAAGAGCCGTTGATGGCTCTTCCTCACTCGCGTCTGACAGACGCGAGTAGAGGAGAGCCGATCGGCGGCTCTCCTGACAGGGGGGGTTCGCGCTGATTGTTTATCAGCGCAGCCCCCCCTCAGATCGCCACACTGCACCACCAGGGATGCCCACCCTGGAGCACCAGGGTGGGCAAAAAAAAAAAAAAAGCCAGCAAAAAAAAAAAGAAGTCTAAAAAAAAAAAGCATTAAAAAAAAAGAAAAAAGATGCAAGTCAGTGCCCACAAATGGGCACTGACTGGCAACCTGTCAAAAATCAGTGCTGCCACCCCAGTGTCCATCAGCGCCACCCCAGTGTCCATCAGTGCCACCCCAGTGTCCATCAGTGCCACCCCACAGTGCCCATCCATGCCCAGTGCCCACCTATCAGTGCCCATCTGTGCCACCCATAAGTATCCATCAGTGCCACCCATAAGTGCCGCCCATGAGTGCCCATCTGTGCCGCCTATGAGTGCCCAGTGCCGCCCATGAGTGCCCATCAGTGCCGCCTATGTGTGCCCATCAGTGCCGCCTATGTGTGCCCATCAGTGCCTCCTATGTGTGCCCATCAGTGCCGCCTATGTGTGCCCATCAGTGCCGCCTATGAGTGCCCATCAGTGTCGCATACCAGCGCCGCCAATCAGTGCCACCTCATCTGTGCCCGTCAGTACTACCTCATCGATGTCCATCAGTGCCATCTCATCGGTGCCCATTAGTCCCGCCATATCAGTGCCCGTAATTGAAAGAGAAAACGTATTTACAAAAAAATTAACAGAAAAAAATAAAAACGTATTTTTTTTTCCAAATTTTCAGCCTTTTTTTAGTTGTTGCGCAAAATCGCAGGGGTGATCAAATACCACCAAAAGAAAGCTCTATTTGTGGGGGAAAAAGGACGCCAATTTTGTTTGGGTACAGTGTAGCATGACCACGCAATTGCCATTCAAAGTGCGACAGTACTGAAAGCTGAAAATTGGCTTGGGCGTGAAGCTGCGTAAGTGCCTGGTATGGAAGTGGTTAAAGTGCTTTTCAACTTAAAAATGGAGACTCCGTCTTGAAATGCTTTGTATGTTAAGCAGGGTAAAAAAAGCCAGAAAAATTTAAATCATCAGACTGAGAAAAATGGTTGTTTTGGTTTACTACTGAAAAAAAAAAAAAGTTTCCATGATTTACATAATTTAGGACCTATTTTATGCGAACGGACATGCCTCTCTGACATCATAAAATAGCAATTTTCTTCCAAAGCTTATAAAATGTGCCTGATTTCTGCATATTTATCATTCACTAGCAAATAATGGCATCAATTAATAGATAAAAAGCTGCTCCTGGGTTTTGCTTTAGTGGCATAAAGGGTGAATATTCACCTTGGGTAAATATAGAGAGGCGCAGAAGAAGATTATTTCTCAGATTTAGGTTGCCTATGCAGTAGTATGTTTAGCAGAATAGCTGACTGCTAAACACGCTAAGGTGTTTCTGAAAATTTGTATTCTCCTGCTGTGCTGGAGTACAGCCTGGCTACCTCAGTTAAATACCCTAACACGTTCCTTTTTACAGCTCGTACACAGCAGGTCTGTTGAGGTGAAACTGTACAACATTTCAGATGGGTTATGATTAAGAGGGCATAGCCCTGCAGAATGTTTTTTTTATGGAGTAGCTCTAACAGGCAATATAATCTACAAAGCCATCTCAATTACTAACATTTTTTATGTGCATGGACGATGACATCCTAAATTAATTACGTTTCAGGGATATATTTATTTAACCACTTGCTTACTGGGCACATATACCCCCTTCCTGACCAGAGGACTTTTTGCGATTCGGCACTGAGTCGCTTTAACTGACAAATGCGCGGTCGTGCGACGTGGCTCCCAAACAAAATTGACGTCCTTTTTTTCCCACAAATAGAGCTTTCTTTTGGTGGTATTTGATCACCTCTGCGGTTATTATTTTTTGCGCTATAAACAAAAATATAGCGACAATTTTGAAAAAAAAAATAATATATTTTACTTGTTGCTATAATAAATAGCTACATTTTTTTTCTCAGTCTAGGCCGATACATATTCTACATATTTTTGGTAAAAAAAAAAAAAATCGCAATAAGCGACTGGTTTGCGCAAAAGTTATAGCTCCTACAAAATAGGGGACAGACTTATTATTTTTTTTTTTTTTTTACTAATAATGGCGGCGATCTGCGATTTTTATCGGTACTGCGACATTATGGCGGACACATCGGACACTTTTGACACATTTTTGGCACCATTCACATTTATACTGCGATCAGTGCTATAAATATGCACTAATTACTGTATAAATGTGAGTGGCATTGAAGGGGTTAACACTAGGGGGTGAGGGAGGGGTTAAATGTGTACCATGCCTAGTGTTACTAACTGTGGGGGAAGGGGACTGACTGGGGGAGGTGACCGATCTGTGTCCCTATGTACAAGAGACACAGATCGGTCTCCTCTCTCCCTGACAGGACGTGGATCTGTGTGTTTACACACACAGATCCACGTCCTTGTCTCTGTAACCGCCAATCGCGGGAGCCTGGCGGACATCGTGACCGCCAGGCACGCGCATCAGCATCCCAGTGATTCGGCGGGCACGCGCGCGCCCCCCAGTGGTCAGGAGGAGCGGAGGCCATAAAAACACGGCTAGTTAGAGAATTAGAACCACCCTGCGGCCGTATAAAGTTGTACGGCCGTTGGGAAGTGGTTAATAAATATATGTATATTATATCGTATATATATATTGTTAATACATTTAAAGGAAGCTATGTTTTTAAATTGGGCAAAAAATAAATATTCTGTTTTCTTTATTGTACACTTTAAGCATCACTTGCAATTATTGGAAAGGTTCTAACTCCATGGGTGGTAACTACCTTCAGTAGACTTTATCACAAAGTAAGATTTTCAATCTGCTGAACAACCTGCCTGTGAGTCCGCTTTATGCATTTCGTTCTCCAATGTACTAAACACCTGTCGCTGTAAGCACTGGGCAAGTAACAGCACTTCAGAGAGATTTCAGAGAAATATAATGTTGATTATAATTTTTCCCAAAGTTACCCATGGCTGCAGTTTTAGAGGGTAATGGTGAAATGCCAGCAATGGGGTTGATTTACTAAAGGCAAATAGACTGTGCATTTTTGCAAATGCAGTTGCTCCAGAGCTTAGTAAATATGGGAGAGTTCTGCTGATCATCCAGTCATGTGCAAGCAAAAATGCAATTTATTTTCCTTGCATGTGATTGGGTATTTTTTGTAATGGGACGCTTTACCTCATTTAATAAGCTCTGGAGCAACTGCACTTGCAGAATGCAACTGGACTTGTAAAGTGCACAGTCTATTTGACTTTAGTAAATCAACCCCAATGTTTTTATAATCAACAAACTTCCTAAAGAGTGCAGTAAACATACACAATGTTAATGAAATCAATATTTAGTGTAGTCACCTTTTAACCTGCCTTGCGGTATTCCCGAGTGTGGCTCAGGGTGGAACTTCAGTGCCATTATCGGTAACCCCGAGCCACACTCAGGATTGCATCGCTGGATCCTGGAAGAGGTTACTTACCTTGTCCATGGGATCCCACTATGTATTTCCTCAGTGTACGGCGGCCAGATCTTCCGCCCGATACACTGTGTGCCCTGGATTCCCTTCCCTGCGAGCATCGCACTTGTCTGCAGTTTTACTGTACTTTGTGTCTGTAAACTGCACAGCGACCATGGCATCAAAAAAGCGTGCTTCCACCTCAAAAGCGCTATATGACCTGCTGGAAAACAGCAGAATCGCTTGCAGAGGAGTGATAGCGACTCGTGGGAAAGTTTGTCATCAGATGCAGAAAGCCATTTCAGCGATGATCCTAAAACTGTGCCCAGCGATGTGCGGACTTGGTGCTCAATTGATTGCGGTACGGAGCACGTAGCGCCCCCAAGATTTACGTTTACGGGAGCACCTGGGATCAAAGTGGATGTTGAGGATGACAACCCCTTGGCATACCTAAAACTCTTTTTGACTGATGAGGTTATTGCAAAAATTGTTATGGAGACAAATCGCTACCAGGAGCAACAAGCTGATACCCATCAGCGGTTTTCAAGGAGCAGAAAGTGGGAACCGGTAACCAGAGAGGACATCTGGAAGTTTCTGGGCCTTATAATTCTTCAGGGAGTGGTAGGGAAACCCCTGCAGAAATGGTACTGGACAACCAACAAATTACTGGCCACTCCTTTTTTTGGCACAGTCATGTCGCAATACAAATTTTCGCTCATAATGAAATATTTGCATTTTGCAAATAATGAAGACTTTGATGAGAGTTCTCATCCAGTTCCAAAACTGAAAAAAACCTGGGAGATTTATCAACTAATTCTGAAGAATTTCCAGCAGGCCTATGTGCCAGACAGAGACATCAGTATTGACAAAAGTCTAATAGCCTACAAAGGAAGACTTAGCTGAATACAGTTTATCGCATCAAAGCGAGCTCGATTTGGCATAAAGTCATTTATGCTGTATGAATCCAGCACTGGGTACATCTGGAATTCGGTCCTATACATCGGTAAAGGGACCAAATTCAGCGATTGATTGAGCCATTGCTGAACCTGGGCTACTGTGTAACCACAGCCAATTTTTACACGTCCCCAGTACTCTATGAGTTATTTCTTCTGAACAAGAAGGATGCATATGGGACCGTTAGGGCTAACCGGTGTGACATGCCACCAACCTTTGCCAATAAAAAGCTCAAGGCAGGAGAAATAGTTGCCTGGCAGAAATGAAAAATTATGGCACTGAGATGGCTTGACAAAAAAGACGTGTGCCTTATGAGTACCATTCACAACACCTCTAATGTCATGGTACACACCAAAGGTGGAAAAGACGTTACAAATCCCCAAGTCGTGTTGGATCACAACAATACCATGGGAGGTGTGGACAGAGCTGACCAAGCCATGACCTTTTATCCAGCCATGAGGAAGCAACAAAAAAATATTATAAAAAAATCTTCAGGCTTCTTCTTGAACAGTGCCTGTGGAATGCATTCATTCTGCTGAAAAAAGAGTGACGGGCCTATGGTTCATGCAGACTTTGTGTGGAAGGTTGCTGAACTCATATTTCTGAAGCACCAGACGCCAAGGGCTGTAAACAGATCTGGACGTCGGGCTGCTGTTAGATGCTAATGCCATCACCTCCAGCCATCTGTCTGTTCTCTGTGCTAATTGACCCTGCTATTGTGTGTAGATGTCCTGTGTTTACACTTATGATAATGTGTATTGTATAGCAGGAGATGTGACGTCTACCTTGAAAGGTCATATCTATGGGTCGCCTAGTCTGGGTAAATGATTAGTTAATTAGCTCATGTTAATTTATGTTCTGGTTACCTCCTCTAACTGTATCTAAGGTTGTATTCTTGGTTCTATTAAACACTCCATGTTCAGCAGACAAACAAGTATCGTCTCGTTGTGTGCTTGAGAGAAGCTGGAATATCTGATATCTATATCCAGACTGATAGGAAGCGGTATATGACGGAAGCACTCAAGCGGAGTGTGGGACGTTCCGTTACAGACCCGCTCTCCGCCCGCCGACTTCGCCCACTAACTCCACCCGCCCTCTCCAGCCACTGACTCCACCGGTCTTCTCCGGCCATTGACTCCGCCCAGCCTTTGCGACCATTGACTCCTCCCACCCTCTCCAGCCACTGACTCTGTCCGCAGACCAGGTATTGGGTAAGGCATCGGGAGCATTTGTGCAAATACAAGTACTTGCGCAAATGCTCGGTATTGGTAGCGGGACTATGTAACATGTTATATAGTTTTGGTAAGTCTAAAGTAGATTGTACAAAGTTTGTACAGTTAGATTGCAACATGTATGGAGACCCTGCGACCAATGATATTTAAAAATGATGATGCCATGGTAAAACAGAAATTCGTATTCTTGTGTTTGTAAACTCAGCCTTTCGGCTCTCTCACTTTCTTTGAGGGGATTTTTTTGATTTTAATAAAAGACCTGCCAAATGTTTGGGTGTCTTTTTTTCTAGGTGACATTTTTTGTGAATTAGTAGGCCCTTGTCCTCATTAACATGGAAACAAGGTGATTTGCCAGGGGGGCCATGGATGTTGAGATCCTGTGGTCCAGTATGTTTCAGGAGGAGGAGGGTGAGGTTGTACGCTTTCCTTACTAGTCAGGTTGCACTTCCAGCATAAAGGGGCTGGTATGGATTTTTAGATAGACCTCATGCATTTTTTTTATTGAGGTACCCCCTTACAATTTATACAATATTCAAAGGGTCTGGTATGTATATTGGGGGGATTGCTGTAGGATGTGCTTTAACAAAAGTGACATTTCCAAGAAAAGAAAACGTAAATGCCTAATTTTTTTTTTTTTAAGCATACAGACCCCTCCAAAGGTCCCCCACAATACATAGCAGGACCCTTAGGAGTCTGGTATGTATTGTGGGGGACCTTTGGGGTCTTTGTGTCATTTGTTTCTTCTAAAAATGAGGTTGTGTGCTGTCTCTATTCAAAGTGTTATGTTATCTGTTATCTGTATTCTGCTGTTTTGCTGTACATTTATTTTACCTCTGAGAGTGAGCCTGCAGCTACACATATTGACTTACATAGAAGTAGCCACATATCTATATTGTGACTGCAGTGGAGAAACTCTTAAAATGACAGTTCCCTCTCAACACAGGGGACCCATCAATTATGGGACAGAAATGTGTTTTGAAATGATTTATTGACACACTGCTGGGATACAGCATATCTTTTATCTCTAGCTGTATTTTAGGATTAAAAAAAATCCTGTTGTACAATACAGTTCAATACAGAAGGAAAAGGAGGGCCTTGCACATGGAGCTTGCAATCTAAAGCAAGGGGGAGCTGTTACAAAAGGTAATAGCTGTGGAGGATGATGTCATGGAAGTGGCTGAAGTACAGTTTTTGGGTGGAGGTGGGGTAGGCTTCCCTGTATAAATGAGTTTTTAAAGAAAGACGGACAGGGTAAGAGCTAACCGGACATACTAGGGTAGGGAGTTCCAGAGGATGGATGAGCATGGGAAGAGGGAACATAGGAGCTAGAGAGCAAGATGTTTTGGGAGGAGCGGAATGGACGATTTGGGTTATATCTCTGGATGAGGTTGGTGATGTAGCTGAGGGAAAGTTTGTGGATGGCTTTGTATGTTGTGGTTTATATTTAGAATTTTATACATTGGGCTAGTGGAGGCCAGTAAAGGGATTGGCAGAGAGGAGCAGCAGTCACGGTTCGCTAGAAAGGTATATAAGTGTAGCAGTAGCATTCATGATAGACTGAAGGGGGGGAATCCTTTGTAAAGGACATTAGTCAGGGACAGAGATAACAAGGGGGAAGAATGACTTGTTTTTTGGAGTTGTAAGTTAAGAAGGGGGTAATTTGGGAAACGTTTCAGAGCTTAAGGCGGCAAGATTTGTATTGAAATTTACACAGTTTAATGTCTCAATGCACTCTGGAAAAAAAAGCATAGAACAATCATTTTCTTTAACAAAATATAATCAACATTTTTGATTCTTTAAAGTAGCCATCTTTTGTTAACCTCCCTGGCGGTATGATTATTTCAGATTTTAGGTGCTGAAGGCGGTACCATTATTTGCAAGGAAATTTGGCGTTTTATACTGTAGGCCTGTAATTTTTAGGAATAACTCACTTAAATCTGACCAAACAGGAGTTTAGTAGGCATCCCGGGTATGGCATTTTTTAAAAAACAAAATTATAAATTATAATATAATAAATAATTATAAATAATTATAACAAATAATAATGTAATTATAATACAAATTATTCAATAATGTAATCAACTCAAAATCACTGAAATTTGCTCAGTTGCAGAATTGTTGCTGTCATTACTTTTATTTTTTTATGACGAATTTCCCCACAAATGGCTATCGCACAATTCTGCAAGTGATTATAATTTATTATCGCTGTTTTCTAGCTGCTCTAAAACCATTTTTGACATAAAGGGACACTTTTGGTTGCTATGGACAGTTAGCAGGCAGAAAGAAAAGTTTTGATTATATAAAAGAACATGTAGGGCACTGGGCAGACCACTAGGGACAAGGGGTGAGTATTTTTTACATACAGTACTGTAATCTATAAGATTACAGTATACTGTATGCAATGTGTTTGTTTACGTTTTTGAATTTGGCGCCTTTCTCCGCCCCCGTGCGTCGCAACGTCGCTGGGAACGGAGATCGGCGGCACACAGAGGCACTGTGTGAATCGAGCGAGCACCCGCTCGCTCACACAGCGCGGTGGCATCGCTGGATCCAGGAACAGGGTAAGTAAACACTGCCTGTGGATTCAGCGAGGTGAGCCCGAGTCTGACTCGGGGTTACCGATCGCAGCAAAAAAATTTAACCCCGAGTCAGTTTTGGGAACACCGCCAGGGGGGTTAATATAACAGCCAAACACACTTGTGGCATTCATACAATGCTAAGCAAATAATATTTAGAAAGTTTTCCCAACACTGTTTCAGAAGTTCCTACAAACCTGTTGCACTTATAAGTTTCTTTGCTTTCACCCATCTTTCCAGTTTATCCCAAACCAGCTCAAAAAATAAAATAAAACTATCCCCTATTTTGTAAATACTATAACTTTTGCGCAAACCAATCAATAAATGCTTATTGCGATTTTCTTTACCAAAAATATGTAAAAAAATATGTATCGACCTAAACTGAGGAAAAAAATATTTTTTTAAAAATATTTTTGGGGGATATTTATTATAGCAAAAAGTAAAAAATGTAGCTTTTTTCAAAATTGTCACTTTATTTATTTGGAATGTTTTAGTTGTGCAAAAAATCTGAGGTGGGTGGCAATTTCCCTTGCAGAGATCTCCATGGGTCATGTGCATTACATGAGTGGTCACTATACTCACTAGCCACTAGCCAAGGCTGCAACATTCTGCATAGTAGATTGAATAAGTAAATTTACACATTTTTCTTCTCTAACAGAGTCACATGGTTTTCTATGGTACATTTTCATATCTATGCGTGTTTCAGCCGGTGCGTTTTTGGAAAGGGTCTGGGACTTTTTTTCCTGCAGCAGATTGCATTTTGTGTGTAATAGACTTGAATGGAGTCGGACTAAGACTTGAGTCTGTGAGTATCTTTTTAATGTATACAAATTTCTGATTATTAGCAAGAGCCAAAGGGTAGGGCAGCTGTCTTGCTGCTGTGGATCATTCTTCTAATTAGGGCCTAATTTGCACAATGTGCACGGTTATTTGGCACAGAAAAACATGGTATCTGTTACTCTTCTACAGATCCTTAGTGGAATCTGATGTGAAAGGTGTTCATTCCAATTGAACCCTTTTGCTATCAGAACCATTTTTTAAATTTTTTGCACACATATTTAAAAAATCATTGAAGGGCTGAAAATTACATAAAACCCCCACACATTATACATTTTCTGAAAGCAGAAACCTTATAAGAATAAAAATAATTGTAGTTCCATTTTTTTATGTTGCATGATATTAGCGTGACAGTTTAGCAAACACAAAATTTAGGAAAAATATGTAAGGTTAATTTTAGGACACATACAGTATCTCACAAAAGTGAGTATACCCCTCACATTTTTGTAAATAATTTATTACATCTTTTCATGTGATAACACTGAAGAAATTACACTTTGCTACAATGTAAAGTAGTGAGCGTACAGCTTGTATAACAGTGTAACTTTGCTTTCCCCTCAAAATAACTCAACACACAGCCATTAACCACTTCATGCAAAACGACGTACCTGTACGTCGGTACATTGACACTAAATACTGGGGTTATGGCAGCAGCTATCCGTGCGTTTCTCTTTAAGATAAAAGTGGTCTCTGTGGCAGATTCGCCACAAGATCACTTTTATCGTGGCAGGAGAGGTGCCCACCCCCCCTCCCGCCATTTTCCGGTCCTCTCTACCGCATACCAGACCCAACAGTAGCGCTAAAGATGATCGTGTCCTTTCCCATGGATGCCGGGCTGCCGACTGAGAGGAAGATGGCCCACAGTATGCGAATGGTCTGAGCACTGACAGGCTGACCCCCCAGCCCTCCAACCTCTGCAGCAATGCTGGCAGCACTCATACGTCTATTTCCCAAAGATAACCTCTGGATATGACGCTGAGCACGTGCACTCAACTTCTTTGGTCGATTATGGCAAGGCCTGTTCTGAGTGGAACCTGTCCTGGTAAACCACTATACGGTCTTGGCCACCGTGCTGCATCTCAGTTTCAGGGTCTTGTCAGTCTTCTTATAGCCTAGACCATCTTTATGTAGAGCAACAATTCTTTTTTTTCAGATCCTCAGAAAGTTCTTTGCCATGAGGTGCCATGTTGAACTTCCAGTGACCAGTATGAGAGAGTGAGAGCGATAACACCAAATTTAACATACCTGCTCCCAATTCACACCTGAGACCTTGTAACACTAACGAGTGACATGACACAGGGGATGGCAAATGGGTAATTGGGCCCAATTTGGTAATTTTCACTTAGGGGTGTACTCACTTTTGTTGCCAGTGGTTTAGACATTATGTATGTTGAGTTATTTTGAGTGGACAGCAAATTTACACCGTTATACAAGCTGTACACTCACTACTTTACAGTGTAGCAAAGTGTCATATGAAAATATAGAATAAAATATTTACAAAAATGGGAGGGGTGTACTTTGTGAGATACTGAACATGCAATACATTACCCAATACATGGGGTAGAATATAAAATATGAGGTTGCACTGAGTTAACCAATACCCAGCATGTCAAAACTTAAAGTTGCATGCACTTGTGAAAAAAGCTACAAACTTAAAGTGGAGTTCCAGGTTTTTTTTGTTTATTAAAAGTTAGCAGCTACAAAAAGTTTAGCTGCTGACTTTTAATAAACAGCCACTCACCTGTCCCACGGTCTAGCGATGCGGCCGCACGGAGCTTCGCTCCTCTCCCCCTCTCTGCAACAACTCCATTGAAACTGTGGACACCCGGCCATGACAGCTAGTGGCTTCACGGCCGGGTGCGCACTGCGCATGCGTGAGTCGTGCTGCGCTCTCCGATTGGACAGGCAATTTTCTGGGACCGGTGACGTGTCCCAGAAGATTGCCGAGAGGGAGGGTCACCTAGTTCACACCACAGGAGTGAACTAACTAAAGTATAAGATCAAAGAGCTTGAAAGCCAGGTAAAATGTGCCAATCTGTGGACTAGTGACCTTCATGGGGAGAGTATTGCACTGTATAAGGCCGTTCCACACACCCCCTAAGAGGAGAAACGTGACCAGACACAAAAGTTTTTCATAGAGTTCAGGATATTATTATTATTATACAGCATTTATATAGCGCCAACAGTTTACGCAGCGCTTTACAATATAAAAGAGAGACAATACAGTTACAATACAATAAAATTAAAGAGGATTAAGAGGGCCCTGCTCAGAAGAGCTTACAATCTAATAGGGTGGGGCAGGTGGTACAAAAGGTTGTAACTGGGGAATGAGCTGATGGAAGTGGTAAAAGATTAGTTGGAGACGTGATAGGCTTCCCTGAAGGTAGTAAGAGTAGGGGATAGCCGGACAGGTTGAGGTAGTGAGTTCCAGAGGATGGGAGAGGCTCTGGAGAAATCCTGGAGATGAGCATGGAAGGAGGAGACGAGAGAGCTTGACAGTAGGAGGTCTTGAGAAGAGCGGAGAAGACGGTTTGGGATATGTTTAGAGACAAGATTGGTGATGTAGCATGGGGGAAAGTTGTGGATGGCTTTGTAGGTTGTGGTTAGTATTTTGAATTTAATTCACTGGGTGATAGGGAGCCAGTGTAGGGATTGGAGGGGAGTTTTGGCAGACACTGAGTGGTTGGTAAGGTGGATAAGTCTGGCAGCAGCATTCATGATAGAGACTGAAGAGGGGATAGCCTATAGAGAGGCAGGCCAATAAGAAGGGAGTTGCAATAGTCAAGGCAAGAGATAACAAGGGAGTGAATGAGGAGTTTGGTGGTTTCATTTGTTAAAAAGGGGCGAATTTTAGAGATGTTACGGAGGTGAATTCTACAAACTTTTGACAACAATTGGACTTGAGGCTGAAATGACAAGTCAGAGTCTAGGATTACACCGAGTACCCTGGAGGGGGGAACGGACAAGGGGGGAATATTAGTAACTCAGTTTTAGAGAGATTTAGTTTAAGGAAGTGGTGTGACATCCATGCTGAGATGTCAGTTAGTAAGTTAGTAATGCGAGAGGAGACTGAAGGAGTGAGGTGAGGAGTAGACAGATAGATTTGGGTGTCATTGGCGTATAGGTGGTATTGAAAGTCGTGGGTGGTTATCAAGTGACCAAGGGAGGAAGTGTAGATAGAGAAGAGAAGTGGTCCAAGAGCAGAGCCTTGGGGGACCCCCACAGAAAGGGGCAATAGAGAGGAGGAGACAGAGTTGTAGGTAACACTGAAGGAGCGCTGTAATAGATAGGCAGAGAACCAGGATAGAGCAGAATCTTGGGGGCCAAGAAAATGGAGTTTATTGAGAAGGAGCGGGTGGTCAACGGTATCAAAGGCTGCAGAGAGGTCAAGTAGGAGGAGTATTGGCTGTTGCATTTAGCAGTTAGTAAATCGTTAGTGATTTTTAGTAGTTCCATGGAGTGCTGCGAGCGAAAGCCAGACTGTAAGGGGTCAAGAAGGTTATTTTCACTGAGGTAGGAGCCAAGACAGTTGTAGACTAGGGCCCAGATTCTGAAAGGACTTACGACGGTGCAGCGCCATGTACGCCGTCGTAAGTTTTTATGGGACATTTTATGGGACATTTCACTTTGACTTATTTATGGATTGGGTCTTGTTCACCCATGCATGTCATAAATTTTTTTCACTGATAAGGACCCCTGTTCTTAGGATTTATATTGGACTACAGTTATTACTACACATATGCACTTTTAATGAATGGAGCACTTTTTTTGGATTTTTTCACTTATTATTTATTTATTTATGATATTTGAATTTTATTGCCATTAATTCATTTATAATCTTATAGTATATTTATTCATTATACTTTTGTTGGCACGCTTGCTCACCAATAGGAAATTTGATTTTACCTCACTCTTATTATCCCCCACAATTATTTACTGATGCTTTGGTGAGTTCTATATCCCAGGTCTTTGAGGATTCATTGGGCCAGATCCACAGCCCCGCAGCGCAACGTAACTTAACAGATTTATGTTACACTGCCGCAAATTTCCTAAGTTAGGTATCGATCCACAACACACTTACCTGGAAATTTGCGGCGGTGTAACTCAAATCCGTCCGGCGCAAGGCGTTCCTAATCTAATGGGGGGAGTCCCATTTAAATTAGGCGCGCTCCTGCACCGGACGTACTGCACATGCTTGTGACGCAAATTTCCCGACGTGCTTTGCGCGACGTGACGTAATTTTTTGATCGGCGCGTAGCGTATTTCCGTATTCCCGTACGGCTTACGCAATCGACGTAAAATTTAAAAATTCGACGCGGGAAGGACGGCCATACTTTACACAGCAGTACGCCTGCTGTGTAAAAGTAGGGCTGCTTTACAAAAGTGTAACTAAGCGACGGGAAACTAACGTAGCGGCAAAGTAGCGAACGCGAAAAAGCTTTGAGGATCGACGTAACTCCTCATTAGCATACCCGACGCGTAATTTCGACGATGAATGCCCCCAGCGGCGGTCGCGGTACTGCATCTAAAGATCCGGCAGTGTAAAACTATTACACCTGCCGGATCTTCTGTCTATCTCTTGGAAACTGATTCTGTGGATCAGTTCCAAAGATAGAAACAGGGATACGCAGGCGGAACAGCAGATCCGCCTGCGTATCTCTTTTGAGGATCTGGCCCTTTATGTTCATTTTCTCTTACATGTGCGTATATAGGCACGTTTGTATTATCTGAATTAGGATATTCATATTAATATATTCTCACTCCCATCACCGTCCACATTATTTCATTGATGTTGGATGGTTGTTTTAACTACATTTGGAGTGGAACATTTTTAGAAACACAGAAAGTGGTGGATTTATATACTTGGATCGCATTATTTTTCATCAACAGGAATTGTCATTATGATTATTTAGTTCTTATTTATTGCAAGCGCCATTACACCCCCTTATATCAATCAATGTTAAGTATGGCCGTCGTTCCCGTGTCGAAATTTGAAAAAATTACGTCGTTTGCGTAAGTCGTCCGTGAATGGGGCTGGACGTCATTTACGTTCACGTCGAAACCAATGACGTCCTTGCGGTGTACTTTGGAGCAATGCACACTGGGAAATTCCACGGACGGCGCATGCGCCTTTCCGCAAAAATGTCAATCACGTCGGGTCACAGTAGTTTTACATAAAACACGCCCCCCTGATCCAAATTTGAATTAGGCAGGCTTACGCCGGCCGATTTACGCTACACCACCGCAACTTACGGAGCAAGTGCTTTGAGAATACAGCACTTGCCCGTGTAAGTTGCGGAGGCGTAACGTAAATCAGATACGTTACGCCCGCACAATTTTACGCGGCTCTACGTGAATCCGGGCCTAGGCATTCTAGAATTTAGAGGTGAATGGGAGCAATGAGATGGGCCTTAAGTTGTTCAGGTTGGTGGCGTCCAGGATAGGTGCTGTTTGACTTTCCATTTACCTTAAACTACCAAGTGAATAACTGTTCATTCTTATTACCAACCTCAGAAGAAAGAAGATATAAACGTATTGAAAGCTGAAGGCATTTGTAAGCAACTAATACCATCAAAACCATAAGCATCACCTTGCCCTTATAGACTTTGGAATGTATGCTAATTTTCATGTTGGACCTACGGGACACCAGGGCACCCAACTCACCAAAATGGAATAAGTATCAAGTAACTACTTCTACACATTTCCATCATGGTCAATACTCCAACTTCCATATATTATCTCAGTTTGCTTTCCAATTGAAAACTGAGGCTAGACTGATATCATGACATATATACGTAGACCATTTTACTAGACTCTCCAAAAAAGTGACTTTTATTTGGTTTTTATCTTATCTCCTAACTTCAGAAAATGACACCTTTGCTGCCATGTACAGTACGTTTGCACTTGTACACAGAATATACTCTCCAGATTGCTTTGTTGCTTGGCCATATCATTATTTGTAGGGAGTTTGGGGGCATTTATGGTGACCAGAGTAAAAACTTCCCAGCTCGGTTACACTTAGGCCGTGTACAGACGACCAAACATGTACGATGAAAGCGGTCCGCAGGACCGTTTTCACCGTACATGTCTGGCCGGGGATTTCTGTACGATGGCTGTACTAACCATCGTACAGAAATCCGCGCGTAAACAATACGTGGGGCGTGTCCGCGGCATCGCCGCGACGGTGACGCGTCGACGTGGGCGGGCCTGCCAGTTAAATGCTTCCACGCATGCGTCGAAGTCATTCGACGCATGCGAGGGATGGCGGGCGCTCGGACATGTACGGTAGGTTTGTACAGACGACCGAACATGTCCGAGCGGGCAGGATTCCAGCGGACTGTTTTAAAACAAGTCCAGGAATATTTGTCCGCTGGGAAAAGGCAGCTGGGAAAAATGTTTGCTGGAATTCTGTCCGCTCGGTCCTACACACAACCGAACATGTCTGCTGAAACTGGCCCGTGGACCAGTTTCAGCAGACATGTTTGGTCGTGTGTACGGGGCCTTAGAACCATCATTCCTATTCAACTTAGTAAATCAAAACTTAGCGTGTGATCCTTATTTTATGCTGCAGTATAAGATACATGTGTATGGATGTGGACCAGCTTCATGTGCTCATCAGTTTTTTGTCAACCTAATGTATTATTACTCAGTTAATTGTCATTGTATATTTATTTAAAATTATGAGATCTGATATCTATCTGATGTTATCTGGTATGGCATCAGATCTTCCTAGACCATTTTTAGAACATTGATCCAGTTCTTAAACCTAACAAGATTAAGCTAGCCACAGACGGATCAAAATTGGGCCAGATGAGCAGGACCTGGCCGAATTGTGTTCCATGTATGGGCAGGCTGGTTGTACTGAAGGTGATCTATCAATCGCCTTCAGTACAACCAGCCTGTCATTTTTTGTATTCGATATGTGTCGGTGGCTATGGGTGCCAGCAGTGACCATTGTATTCTTTCAACTGGGAAACCTTCCACTGTCAGGATACAATAGCTCCATGGGAGAATTCCCTCATCAACACTGACTGTGAAATCCAGCAATTTTCTTTCCTTCAACCTGTGGTTGCATAATGTATGTCCTGCTCGTTTGTTATGGAAAGCATTAGGCCACGTACACACGACCGGTCCATCCGATGAGAACGGTCCGACGGACCGTTTTCATCGGTTCACCGCTGAAGCAGACCGATGATCTGATGTGCGTACACACCATCAGTTCAAAAACTGATCGGGTCAAAACGCGGTGACGTAAAACACACGACGTGCTGAAAAAAAACGAAGTTCAATGCTTCCAAGCATGCGTCGACTTGATTCTGAGCATGCGCGGGTTTTGAACCGATGCTTTTGTGTACTATCCATCGGTTTTGACCGATGGTCAGCCGTCCATCGATTCGATTTTAAAGCAAGTTCTCTAATTTTTGTCTGAAGGACAACAGACCGATGGGCCGTACACACGGTTGGTTTGGACCGATGAAACTGGACTTCAGGCCGTTTTCATCTGTTTGGACCAACCGTGTGTATGCGGCCTTATACAGTAAACATGTACTTCTGGAGAACCCATTGATTTATGACCAAATTCTTCCATTTCATCTTAAGTTTTTTTTTCTTTTCAACAGCAATAAAAGGGCATGAAGATACTATCATCCTTTTGTATCACAATTCAGGTCACATATTCCGAGCTTGACCCTAGAGGAAGATTCATTAGCCTAAGTGGCTCCTTATTAGTTCAAGGGCTACATTTTATCAATTCATATGCCCCTTTCACAAAAGCCATTTCTCCACCGTGTACAATTATCCATAAAATAATTAAACTTTACTTCACACATCTCATCTAGTACAACTTTAAATTATATTCTAATGTTAACAAATTTTTACTGGACTCCTACTATTCTCCACTTTGTTTTCTCTAACCATAGGCCAGGGTACTTACAATGTTTAAATTTCAAGCTATTGTCAGCATAGCCCCATAAAGAGAAATAACCTGATTGTACAATAACTCAATTACCATGGCAGGTGACAAAAGACTAAAGAGGATGCAGTGGTGATATTATTGTGAAGATTGCAGTGGCAAGGAGTACATAACGTACAGACAAGGATACAAAGAGCAGTGGCCAGGAATGTGTAATGTGCAACCCAGGGCATAGAGTGCAAGGGTCAGGATTGTACATTCCTGCCTAAATTAAGTGTAGCGCTACCCCCGAAGGAGCCGCTGGTTGATTTTGGGATCAGCCTAATAAGTTACCCTGACGTTGTCTAGGGGTGTAGTTGTGAATGTAGCGGTAGTGAGCGAAGGTCCAGACAGCCAATAAAGGGTTTTTCAATGCTTTATTGTCCAGGCCAAACACGGCCAACATTAATATAAATTGGAAAGGTCAAGGTTGATGAAGGAAAAAAAGAGAACCTTGCGGTATCAGGCCTGGATATCAAATGGAGCAGTCAGTACTGCTCTGTATAGTACCAATTTTGTAACTCGTCGCCACTCTGCTTGGAGTGAGTAAAGTGCCCCCGGACAGACCCCTATGATAGGCCTGGCAGCTGAAGCGTCACTCTGAACTAGCTGGGAGGAACATGTCTCTCTCACAGACCTGGCTCTAGGGCCTCTGCCACAGGCCAATTTCAATAAAGGACTCCCAGTACACGTTTCCTATATAGGCCCCCAGGTGACAGCAATCATACCTGTCAGTGGTCCGGACAGCCGATCCCAGATTGGGATTTTCTCAACAGGTCCAGGAACCCAGTGAAGCACTGGGGTCCCCTTTTACCTCCGGATGAGGTTCGAGGCAGTTTGCAGCTTTGGTCAGGTGGGCCGCGCCGGCGGGGTCCATGGATGCGCGTACCCTGAAGGTGGATACCGCACCTGGAAAGGGGACCCCTCGAAGATTTCTTAACACATGACCCCTGTCACAGATATACTCTCCCCCAGCATGCCCCGCGAGGGAAAAACTCCTCCAATTGGCTGCTGGGGAAAACTCGCTCTGCCAGAACCCCTCTGGCGCCAACTGCCGGCCAGGGGTGGTGTTGCACCCCTGGACCACAGACTGACCCAGTGGACATTTCTGTAATGACAGAAGTCCCAAAATTTAAACAAACCATGAATGGGAGCAAGGTAACTCTCCCATTCCCCATTAACTTTAGTGTAGCGCCCATGCTGAAAGCAGAGGGGCGCTACATACTCCCCCCACTTGAAATGACACTGTCCCCAGTGTCCAAAAGCATTCGAGCCTGAATGCTGACCTGATACCTGCTAAAAAAAAGAAAAAAGGAGGAAAAGAAGGAAGGACAGAATTCACACATGGTAATACAATTCTTAAAATGGCCTAAAACATACAACATACACAACCCTGCTATCTATCTGCCCATTCTCCGCAGTGTTTTATAGCAGGTGGGTCCAGAAGAAATCCTGTATATAGGAGAAAAAAAATACAAGAAAGCATACAGGATGTACAATATACTCTCTAATATTTACAACCTCTGAGGCCGGGATCGAGACTGCACGCTCAAGCCTGAACGCAAAGTCTCCTCCCCCAAAGAGCTCAAAACTGTAAGTGCTGTGGAAGATACTCTATGCAAGAATTATCAAACTTAAACTTCAACAGTATGACCCTACAAAGAACGGTGCAGAACACTGCCCCTAGCGGTGAGTGCGCTGGTACTGCAACAGTCACAAATGCAAAGGTGCAGAAATAGCAGCAAAGGGAAGTGAATACAAAAATAGTTCTTTCTCTTGGTGGAATGTTCCAAAGCTGCTCAAAGAAAGTTGGCAAAGTCCCCACTCTAACTGACTGATCCCAAACCCCTCCCAAGAGTTCTGCACAACAGTTTTTGGTTCTGGAGAAGTAGGGGGGAAGGGGAAACTGGGAAGAAGATTTAAAAGGAGTGGGGGGCATACTTGTCCGTAACTTCTGTAAGGTAAACCGGCCATGCAAGGTCTGCATGATCTTACTTATAATAGCAAGGGTCAGGCAGCCAAACAGTGTCTCCTCTTGAAGTAGTAGATTGCACAGCAAAAACCTGGTCCTCTTTTCCGGGGGAATTCACCACGACCCGATCCCGGTAGACGTGGCGGCCCCAGCTCCAATCTCGGTAGCAATAGCCGAATCTTGTATTCAAATAGGGCACCCATGAATCGGCACCCTCTAGGACGTGGGGTACCTTTAAATGCGCCCAAATAGCCTCTCGGCACCAGGCTTCCCTCTTCTGGTCAATTTGGTAAAGGAGAGGGGGCGACACATATGGGTATTCATACCCGTATTCAGCAGCAACTTTTTGATCCACCACACACTGTAAGTGGGCCAGTCTAGGCAGAGTGCATGGATCCCCACGTCCCGGTAACACCAAAGCGCCAGGTGCTCTCCTCAAAGTAGGGATAGCTAGGGGCACTGAGGTGGTGAGCATAGCGACAGACACGAGACTTGACTCACCGCCTCTCCAGGTCAAGCGCGGGGCCTCCACGGGCGGCTGTTGTGACCCATTCGGTGCGCTCGGATCGGAGCGGTTCTCCCTCAGAACATCGTCGGAGGTGCTGGGTTCCTTGGAGCCTTGCGACTCTGGGGGACTGTTACGGTCATCAATAGCAGGGTCGTCTGGTGGTAGGTCAAAGTCTGTTAAACGCCATTCTTCGGCCGACAGGACAGCCGATCCCAGATTGGGATTTTCTCAACAGGTCCAGGAACCCAGTGAAGCACTGGGGTCCCCTTTTACCTCCGGATGAGGTTCGAAGCAGTTTGCAGCTTTGGCCAGGTGGGCCGCGCCGGCGGGGTCCATGGATGCGCGTACCCTGAAGGTGGATACCGCACCTGGAATGGTGACCCCTGCGAAGATTTCTTAACACATGACCCCTGTCACAGATATACTCTCCCCCAGCATGCCCCGCGAGGGGAAAAACTCCTCCAATTGGCTGCTGGGGAAAACTCGCTCTGCCAGAACCCCTCTGGTGCCAACTGCCGGCCAGGGGTGGTGTTGCACCCCTGGACCACAGACTGACCCAGTGGACATTTCTGGAATGACAGAAGTCCCAAAATTTAAACAAACCATGAATGGGAGCAAGGTAACTCTCCCATTCCCCATTAACTTTAGTGTAGCGCCCATGCTGAAAGCAGAGGGGCGCTACATACTCCCCCCACTTGAAATGACACTGTCCCCAGTGTCCAAAAGCATTCGAGCCTGGATGCTGACCTGATACCTGCTAAAAAAAAGGAAAAAAGGAGGAAAAGAAGGAAGGACAGAATTCACACATGGTAATACAATTCTTAAAATGGCCTAAAACATACAACATACACAACCCTGCTATCTATCTGCCCATTCTCTGCAGTGTTTTATAGCAGGTGGGTCCAGAAGAAATCCTGTATATAGGAGAAAAAAAAACACAAGAAAGCATACAGGATGTACAATATACTCTCTAATATTTACAACCTCTGAGGCCGGGATCGAGACTGCACGCTCAAGCCTGAACGCAAAGTCTCCTCCCCCAAAGAGCTCTAAACTGTAAGTGCTGTGGAAGATACTCTATGCAAGAATTATCAAACTTCAACTTCAACAGTATAACCCTACAAAGAACGGTGCAGAACACTGCCCCTATCGGTCAGTGCGCTGGTACTGCAACAGTCACAAATGCAAAGGTGCAGAAATAGCAGCAAAGGGAAGTGAATACAAAAATAGTTCTTTCTCTTGGTGGAATGTTCCAAAGCTGCTCAAAGAAAGTTGGCAAAGTCCCCACTCTAACTGACTGATCCCAAACCCCTCCCAAGAGTTCTGCACAACAGTTTGTGGTTCTGGAGAAGTAGGGGGGAAGGGGAAACTGGGAAGAAGATTTAAATGGAGTGGGGGGCATACTTGTCCGTAACTTCTGTAAGGTAAACCGGCCATGCAAGGTCTGCATGATCTTACTTATAATAGCAAGGGTCAGGCAGCCAAACAGTGTCTCCTCTTTAAGTAGTAGATTGCACAGCAAAGACCTGGTCCTCTTTTCCGGGGGAATTTACCACGACCCGATCCCGGTAGACGTGGCGGCCCCAGCTCCAATCTCGGTAGCAATAGCCGAATCTTGTATTCAAATAGGGCACCCATGAATCGGCACCCTCTAGGACGTGGGGTACCTTTAAATGCGCCTAGATAGCCTCTCGGCACCAGGCTTTCCTCTCCTGGTCAATTTGGTAAAGGAGAGGGGGCGGCACATATGGGTATTCATACCCGTATTCAGCAGCAACTTTTTGATCCACCACACACTGTAAGTGGGCCAGTCTAGGCAGAGTGCATGGATCCCCACGTCCCGGTAACACCAAAGCGCCAGGTGCTCTCCTCAAAGTAGGGCTAGCTAGGGGTACTGAGGTGGTGAGCATAGCGACAGACACGAGACTTGACTCACCAACTCTCCAGGTCAAGCGCGGGGCCTCCACGGGCGGCTGTTGTGACCCATTCGGTGCGCTCGGATCGGAGCGGTTCTCCCTCAGAACATCGTCGGAGGTGCTGGGTTGCTTGGAGCCTAGCGACTCTGGGGGACTGTTACGGTCATCAATAGCAGGGTCGTCTGGTGGTAGGTCAAAGTCTGTTAAACGCTATTCTTCGGCCTACTGGACAGCCGATCGCAGATTGGGATTTTCTCAACAGGTCCAGGAACCCAGTGAAGCACTGGGGTCCCCTTTTACCTCCGGATGAGGTTCGAAGCAGTTTGCAGCTTTGGCCAGGTGGGCCGCGCCGGCGGGGTCCATGGATGTGCGTACCCTGAAGGTGGATATCGCACCTGGAACGGGGACCCCACAAAGATTTCTTAACACATGACCCCTGTCACAGATATACTCTCCCCCAGCATGCCCCGCGAGGGAAAAACTCCTCCAATTGGCTGCTGACGTGAACGTAACCTACGCCCAGCCCCATTCACGTACAACTTACGTAAACAACGTAAAATCCGACGGCTGTTCCGTCGTCCATACCATTGCATGGGATGCGCCTCCTATAGGTGGAATAACTTTACGCCGGACGTACGTACGTAAACGGCGTATACTACTGCGACGGACGCAAGTACGTTCGTGAATCGGCGTATCTCGGTCATTTGCATATTCAACTTGTAAATCAATGGAAGCGCCCCTTGCGGCCAGCGTAAATATGCACCTAAGATACGACGGCGTAGGAAACTTACGTTGGTCGTATGAAGCCAAAATTCAGGTGTATCTTAATAGCAGAATCAGGCGCATAGATACGACGGTGCATCCCTGCACTTACAAGGTTATACATTGAGGCCCGGATTCAGATAGCACTTACGACGGCGTATCACTTACGCCGGACCACATACGTTACGCCGCCTTAACTTAGGGCGCAAGTTCTTTCTGAATACGGATCTTGCGCCCTAATTTACGGCGGCGTAACGTATCTGAGATACGTTACGCCCGCCGATAGATACACTATAATATATACTATAATATATACATTTTTTATTTATTTTAATTACATACTGTCACCCTAGCAGTACAGTATCACCATAGTGACACTGTACTACTCTGTGGGGGTGGCCATGATTTTCTATGCTGTGACTGCTTTTACAGCTCTTAGGGCTATAAAAGCAATAATTTCCCACTCTCCCTGGTAGCATTCCTGCAGCCATTGAGAAATACTGTGGTCACATCTATCACAAGGTACAAGTGATCTCTGTGACCAATCACATATATCCACAGCGATCAGTATTCCATTGTGTCCGATGGATGCAGAGTGATGTACAGATATGTCCATCTGCATCAGCGCTCTTCCCATCTGGCCATTTAATGCATAAGAAGTTAGAGGGTATATACTGTATATGGTTATTTTTTTAAATTATATAATAATTTATGCATTGTATTTAATCTGAATGCTTTTGAAGCTATTAAACGTACTTTGTGGAGATCATCACACATTTACTTTCTTGAATTATGTGACACATTTTCAATATGCCCTGTAAGTAGGTAATGCTGTGCCACACACTTCACTGAGTCTCCCCTATGAACTACAGGGGTGCTGAGAATAGGAGTTTTAGGAGGTGGACTCAGTAGATAAATCTCTACATGCAGGCAGCAAGGTACTGTGGGATATGTAGTCCTTAGAAGTTTAAAGTAAACAACAGAGGAGACACTGCAAAGAATACAGGAAATTCAGTAGGTTGTGGAAATAGATGACCAGCAGACAGGCAGCTTTTACAACATGAAAGAATATTTGGATTATCAAATATAACTGATTGTATTATCATTGCAATGTTGATGTTATAAAATGACCATAGATTTTTGTTAAACACTTCCAATGCCTTTTTTAGATTTTGCACAGGGTAGATTTTTGAGCCCTAAAACAACATCTTCCCTCCCTCCCAAAGACACAGACACTAACTGCAGTTTGTGGTGCTTGGAATTCAATTTACACTAGACATTGCCATCAATTAACACTTTACAAGCTGTCAACATAAATAAAATGTTTGAAAGCAACATTTTTTTAATTTAGTATTTCTTTATTGTAATTTAGGGATATTACAATGTTACAAGTTGGCAAAGCCTTAAACAATGTGCTTGCATAAATATTGCTTGTTGCAGAGAACAATTAGTCATAGACCTAGCAAATATGACAATGAGCGTATGGCATGTTGACACAAAATAAGAATGTATAGTGACTTTACAGTGTAGGAAGAGGGAGGGTAGAAAAGTAAATAAAGGGGGTGGGGGGAATGAACAAACAAGTGATCCAAATTATACAGTTGACATTAACGACTTCAATACCAGACACGTTCACCCCCTTAATGTCCAGGCCAATTTTCAGATTTCGGTGCTGTCCCATTTTGAATGACAATTGGATGGTCATACAACACTGTACCCAAATAAAAATTTTATTATTTTTTGAGACAAATATTTCTTTCTTTTGGTGGTATTTAATCACCAGTGGGTTTTTATTTTTTGCTAAACAAACAAAAAAAGACTGTCAATTTTGGAAAAAAAGGTAATTTTTCTTCTTCACTAATGTGCACTGATGGACACTGATGATGCTGCACTGATGGGTACTGATGAGGCTGCACTGATGAGCACTAATAAGCTGCATTGATGGGCGCTGATGAGGAGTAGGGATGAGCTTTATGTTCGAGTTGAACATAAGTTTGACTCAAACATTGCCTGTTTGCCCGTTCGGCGAACAGAGAACAATTTGGGGTGTTTGCAGCAAATTCGAAAAGCCATGGAACACCTTTTAAAAGTCTATAGGAGAAATCAAAAATGCTAATTTTAAAGGTTAATATGCAAGTTAATATGCAAGTTATTGTCGGGTATGCAAATTAGCTGTTTACGGCGATCCACGAAGGTACGCGCGTTCGTCGCATTCTCTTACGTCGTCGCTAGTCGGTTTTTCCCGTCGCAATCTTAACCCTGCTATTTCATGGCTTAGATTAAGACCAGCCATGTTAAAGTATGGCCGTCGTTCCCGCGTCGAATTTAATTTTTTTTTTTGTGTAAGATGTCCGGGAATACGAAAGTACGTTACGCACGTCGCCGTTCAAAAAACACGTTGGGGCGATGTAATTTTGCGCAAAGCACGGTGGGAAATTTTCACACGGAGCATGCGCAGAACGTTCGGGCGCAGGAGCGCGCCTAATTTAAATGGTACACGCCCCATTTGAATTAGGCGGGCTTGCGCCGGATGGCTTTACGCTACACCGCCGTAAGTTTACACGCAACTGCTTGGTGAATCAGGCACTTGCGCTGAAAAGTTGCGGCGGTGTAACGTAAATGAGTTACGTTACGCCGCAGCGCAGGTACATGAATCTGGCCCCATAGTTGTCAGGGTTGAGTTCACCTGCTGGAGGCACTGCGGTTCACTTTGCAAATGGCTGCAGTTCCAGTGTCTACCTGCAGGTGTCTCCCAGAAGCCAGCAGGTGTCTCCCAGAAGCCAGCAGGTTCTGATCAGCCACACCTGGCTCCAGCTGGCAGGTGGATATTTAACCACTTCCTTACTGGGCACTTAAACCCCCTTCCTGCCCAGAGGACTTTTTGCGATTCGGCACTGCGTCGCTTTTACTGACAATTGCGCCGTCGTGCGACGTGGCTCCCAAACAAAATTGACATCCTTTTTTTCCCACAAATAGAGCTTTCTTTTGGTGGTATTTGATCACCTCTGCGGTTTTTATTTTTTGCGCTATAAACAAAAATAGAGCGACAATTTAAAAAAAAATAAAATACATTTTTACTTGTTGCTGTAATAAATAGCTAAATTTTTTTTAAAAAAACATTTTTTATCCTCAGTCTAGGCCGATACGTATTCTACATATTTTTAGTAAAAAAAAAAAAAAAAATCCCAATAAGCGACTGGTTTGCGCAAAAGTTATAGCGCCTACAAAATAAGGGACAGAATTATTATTTTTTATTATTTTTTTTTTTACTAGAAATAGCAGCGATCTGCGATTTTTATTGCGACTGCGACATTATGGCGAACACATCGGACACGTTTTACACATTTTTGGCACCATTCACATTTATACTGCAATCAGTGCTATAAATATGCACTAATTACTGTATAAATGTGACTGGCATTGAAGGGGTTAACACTAGGGGGTGAGGAAGGGGTTAAATGTGTACCCTGCATAGTGTTCTAACTGTGTGGGAAGGGGGGTGACTGGGGGGGTGACCGATCTGTGTCTCTATGTACAAGAGACACAGATCCGTCTCCTCTCTCCCCTGACAGCACCGCTGTCTGTGAGAGCCGGCAATGAAAAATGATCTCATATGTAAACATATGAGATCATCTCTCATTGGCCGCACAGATCGCCTAGGAAACGGCCGCTCTGATTGGCCGTTCACGGCGATCTGTGATTGGCTGTGTCCAAGGGACACGGCCAGTACAGAAGTTCCCCGCTGCGCGCTCGGGAGCGCGCGCGGGGAACGCGGAAAGGGGCGGACGTCAAATGACGGCGCCCCAGAGATGTAGAACCACCCTGCGGCCGTATATAGTCGTACGGCCGTCGGGAAGTGGTTAAGGCTGCTCCTCCCTTCCCCCAGGGCGTCACTATCCTGTCTGATTGCCTCCTTGCTGCCAGATTGTGCCTGATAACCTTCCCTTGTCCTGATCCATCCTGCACCCTTCTGCCTTGTTCCATGCTCTTGTTCCCAGTCGTGTCCCCAGTCATGTCCCCTTCCTTGCATCCCTGTTGCCTTTGTGTCTTATGTTGTAGATATTGTATATAGTTAGCAGTTAGGTTCATTAGTTATTTTTGTTCTTGTTTGTTGGAGTGGTTTATGTTCTCACCGATTGCTGTGTATGTTTATTGGTGTGTGTTCACTGTAAATAAATATCACTTTAATGATAAATACTTTGTTTGGTCTCATTTCCTCTGTGTAGCTACGTATCTGGTCACCTTAGCCGCTGATCCTGACAATAGTGGGGTGCCTTGTGTGTAGATGAAAAAGCTGATGTCCATGCAGATTCATTGAAGGTTTTGCCCAATTCTGTTTCCAATTTATGCATGGTGTTGGTTTTAAAGGTATCCTTACTCCCATTTAATATGTTATAAAATATAGAGATGATTCATGATGTCATTAAGAAATTTGTATATAGGGGTGACAATTTTCATGATTGAAGGAAGGGCAGGGTCAGAGAGAAAGTTACTACGTATGTAAACACAGGAAGTAGTCCAAGTGTGCTTGTTTTTATTTAGCATGCAGTAACTCAAAGGATTTGATATAGTTGGAAGGTATTGAAATTAGCATTTTTTGATGCTGCCTTTGCTATAGCAATTGATTATGCCTTTTGTCAGTAGCTTACTTTTATCTACATTTCCTGTTTCTTTCCTTATTTAATCGTGTTTTTTTTCCTTTACAGTGTATTTTGGGATTTGTACTGTGCAGCACCTGATAGGCGAGAGACCTGTGAACACTCTAGTGAAGCCAAGGCTTTCCATGACTACGTAAGTCAAGTCTTTACTACTTACACTGTTCTTGTTGAGTTTTACAAGCTGTGCTGCTTGAGTGATCTATCTTGCTTTAAATTGAACTGAATGTATAAACACAAGGATAACAGTAGGCAACCTGTTTACTGAAAAAGTAATTACTCACTTAGAAGAAGATCAGTTTGTTGAATGCAATAGAGTTATTAGTGTCTAATATTTGCATAAGTGTTTCTGTATACATAAAGTATCAGAACTAAGTGAGGTGTACTCGTATATATTTTGGATATGTATAGACACTTTATTTTCACGCTAAAAGCGATTACAAAAAAATTACGAATATTTTTTCCTTGTTTATTGTAGCATATTTCCATTTGGTATTTATTTCCGCCACCTTAACCATATTTTACTGATCTTTTATGAGACTCTGGTTGAACATAGAGAAACAGCTGGAATGGCTTAAAAAAAAGAAAGAAAAAAAAAAGAAAAGAAACCACACCATGAGCCTAGGAAAGCCTGTTGCGTGCAGCTATTGTACTTGGCTGTGGTACATTTATGTATGATTCAGGCTGTACAGATACTCTAGTGGGCAGACTGTGGGCTTTCAGTTTAATTGGGGCCTTAGTGGTCAGAAAATATGTTCCTGATGGAAGCTTGTTTAAAAAGTATAAAGACAATCTCCATGCATTTTGTCAACTTCTCCTCTGCTAGATGTAGACATCAGTGTGAAAGGCTGCACTCTACATAAAGAAAGTGAATAATTTATAAGATGTTAAGGTTCTACTATTTGTGGCTTTTCTTTGTGTTTCTCGGTCCAGTGTTATCTATGCAGATTTCAGATTTTTTTTTCATAATACTGCACAAATACTTTACTGTGCTTTTCTGTAGAAACACAAGATTGACATTCAGGACTGCACTTATACAATTTGCTGTCTTGGGCATATTGACTGTTTGCACATTGCTTTCAAGGCCATCCATACTGGTACATGGTGTTATTTGTGACATTATGCATTATGAACCAGTACCTGGCCACCCTGTGTTTCAACTCAGAGATTAATCATACATTCAGCTGAGTTCTACTGTTATGCATATTAGGAACGCACATTTGTATGTTTATGCTAATAGTGATGTATTTAAAAAGCATGGTCACACATGCCATCAGAATGACTTTGCCCTAATTTATACAGCTTCAAGGATCAGCTTGCATTGTAAACATTTATTCATCTGCAATGAATATTTACTGTATTGTTGTAAGTGTTTCTGCATCTGTTGTCGCAGTTTTTGAAGTTGATGGAAGATATTATTTTTTTGAATGCGGTATCCTCCTTCAAAATGTGTTCATATGTGTATTGAAATTGAAAACCCCAGATTTTTATGAGAACATCTTATTAACATGTTACAAGATATACTGTATTTATTGGCATATAACACTCACTTTTTTATCCTGAAAATAGAGGGTAAACTGTGCCTGCGTGTTATACATAGGGGGCTGTGGAAAGTTTTTTTCCTGAACCCTCCCTCTTAAAGATAGGGTGCGTGTTATACACCTATGTGTGTTATACGCCGAAAAATACGGTAATTATACAATTGTATCAGTCAGTGCTATACCATATTATCGATGGCACATTGTTAAGCCCTGTACACACGATCGGTTTGTCTGATGAATCCATTTGGTTTCTATCGGTGAAAAAAAATAGAACCTGTTTTAAAATATTCCTATGGAGAAAAAAAGCGATTGTCTGTGTGGAAGTCCATCGGTCAAAAATCCACGCATACTCAGAATCAAGTCGACACATGCTCAGAAGCATTGAACTTCATTTTTCTCAGCACGTCGTAGTGTTTTACGTCACAGCGTTTGGACACGGTCGGATTTTTGACCGATGGTGTGTAGGCAAGACTGTTGAAAGTCAGCTTCATCGGATATCCGACGAAAAAATCCATCGGATTTGATTCCATCAGATATCCGATCGTGTGTACAGGGCTTTAGTCTACCTGCCTAAGCTTTGTGTGGTTATTGTTTCTCATATTGCTCTTTTTACCACCTGTTTGAAGTGTGTCTATACCCTAAAGATTTTATTTGTTTGATTTAATTTTGGATAGTGTAGGAGATTGTAAAACCCCTATTAGTTTTTGTCTGTGTCCTATTGGGGGAGATTTTCCTACACTTCCTATTCTGGAGAAACAGGAAGTGAGAGGAAGTCTCTCTAAAGTGAGGGAAATGCTTGCTTTGATTGTTGTTTTTGGAACAGTCTGACCAAAAAAATGGCTATAGATACAGTTTTCAACTATTTTGTTCTTTGTATTGTGACTTAAAATTGAGATTTTCAAAAAAGTAATAAAAATTCATAAAATGTAAAAAAAAAAGCCTGATATCCTATGGAATGAACTGTCCGCGGGTTATTACAATTTCTGACATTTTTTAAATAAAGTAAATGTTTCTGGTGTTATTTTTCATAAGCTGGTACAGATATTGTTTTTGAATATTTAAATCATTTGTCAAGTTAATATACTGTTAAATAGAGTATTCTAAATGAATGCAGATGTTTGCTTTAGTCTGACTGTTCTAATATTGTGTTTTCAACAGTTTTCTGACTACTTTATACAGTATACATAGTATACATAGCCTTTTTATTCGATACAGGACCCAACAATACAGAGATTTTGTGCATGTTCATTATAAACCCCAAACACAAGTTTCCCTAAACCTGTTGCAGTTGTTAACCTGGCTGTTTATTTTTATTTTTTGTATTTTATTGCATTTTATTTTGCTACATGTGCAAGTACACCCTTTATCTGCCCCATTGCCACTTGACCACTTGCACTTACTAGGGTAAATACAGTAAATATAAGACAAAGGACAGTTTGTTACATTGTTTATAAAGATGCAAGTTAAAGAGATCAAAAGTAACATTGGATATATTCTGTTTTATTCTTTTGAAGGTCAAAGGATTGAGCTTTGAACTTCATATGATGTCAGTTACAACAAACCGACTAGTAAAAAATGATTTGTATGTAATAAAACTTGCAGGGCTGATCCTAGGCAGTTGCATGGGGTGCAGTGCACCCAGGCGCCACAGAGGTGGGGGCACTGAAGCGCCAGAGTGCTCTCCTCCCTCCTCCTCTCCTTGTCCGTATCCAGCGGTACTAGTATTAGTAAAATGGCCACGTCCATGTTTTAGCGCCAGAAATATTTCTTCACCCAGGCAACTGTGACCCGAGGATTGGCCCTGAAAACTTGTCCTTAGTATCTTCAATTTAACCTAATTAGCCCTAATTAACTCTTTACTTGTCTCTACCTAACAAGTATTTTCCCTATATTTTTTTCTATTTTTCTTAAATAAACTTACTTTTAATTTATTTTGTTCTTTAATCTAATTTAATTATGGTTGCATTAAAAAAAAGAAAAAAAAAAGGTTTGGTTCATTATAAATAACTTTTCAGTGCTGTATACCAGAATCATCATTTAGCAAATGTTTTGAACTGGAAGAAAAAAGGAATAGAATGTATGCTTTTTATCCACTATATATATATATATATATATATATATATATATATATATATATATATATATATATATATATATATATATATATATATATATATATATATATATATATATATATATATATCATTTTTTTTTAAACTAGCACTCATCAAATTTAAAAGAGGTTTTTTTTTTTGTTATGGATTGCAGGATTGGATTTAGTCAACAAATGTTTCTAAAAACTTTCAAGCATGTCTGGTACTTTTTAACAAAAATTAAGACTTTAATCACTTATGATTGTTCGTCATTGCTTTTTTCACAGGCCTCTATATAAGCTAATTAGTGCTAAAAATTATCAAAACAGTTACATCGCTAGCAAAAAGCATGCATAAACCTTATATAATCAATTGCTGTCTATGCAAAAAAATAAGGATACACTAAATTTACCTATTAAGGGACTGAGAAATTATATTTAATTGTTGCGCTGGGCAGTCTTTCCAAAAACAAAGCATGCAGATGATAAAGGAGTAAGCAAACCTTTACTGAAATCACAATTATCCTTACAGCCTACCCTCAGACCTAAAGTAATCCATTCTCCCACACCCCAAATGCATAATTATCTTCTACTCCTAGCAATCTTCCCATCTTTCAACCAAACTATTTGGCAAAATGGGTACTGGTAATTTTCTGTCTCAAGTGTGAGGCCCCATACACACGAGAGAATTTATCCGCGGATACGGTCCAGCGGACCGTTTCCACGGATAAATCCTCTCAAAGATTTCCGCAGATTTCTATGCGATGGAGTGTACTCACCATCGCATTGAAATCCGCGCGGAAATCCTCTGGCGATGACGTGTCGCTCCGTCGCCGCGATTATGACGCGGCGACGGGCGCGACGCTGTCATATAAGGAATTCCACGCATGCGTCAAATCATTACGACGCGTGCGGGGAATCCCTTTGGACGGATGGATCCGGTGAGTCTGTACAGACGAGCGGATCCATCCGTTGGGATGGACTTCAGCAGATGGATTTGTTGAGCATGTCAGCAAATATTCATCTGCTGGAAATCCATCCCAGGGGAGATTTATCCGCGGATAAAGATCCGCTGGCGTGTACACACCATAGGATCTATCCGCTGAAACCCATTTGCTGGGATTTATCTGCGGATGGATTCTATGGTGTGTATGGGGCCTGAGGATAGTGACTTAGGATGTGGTAACTTGCAAAAATTGTAATGGGAGAAATACAGACGCTGCCAATGCTGTACGCTTACTGAAAATGCTATCTGCCTGGCTGATTCAGTACTTTTTATTGCTTACCCCGAAAAAGCATGCATATCACAGAAGTTAGAGTCAAGTGCAAACTTCTAATCTGCATATTTCCAAAAGCATTGGATCGGTATGACATTTGGGGAACTATTTTGTTAGTACAGGCTTTAATTAAGCTGGTTAAAGTTCTAAGCCTAGGATCATCAAGTATAAATCTGGCCTTGTGCATAGAATCTGGAAGTAGATTTGTCGGTTGGCCATGCTTCTTAAGATTACTTTTGAGTTTCACCAGTGTACAGTAAGTCATGCAGCAGTGACCTGTACACATCTGTGTGAGTATCTTTTAAGTAAATATACATAGTAGGTGAGATTAAAAAAAGACACAAGTCCATCAAGTCCAACTTATGTGTGTGATTATATGTCAGTATTACATTGTATATCCCTGTATGTTGCAGTCATTCAGGTGCTTATCTAATGTTTTTTTGAAACTATCAATGCCCCCCGCCCGCTGAGACCACCGCCTGTGGAAGGGAATTCTACCAGATGAAAATAGAAAAAAGAAAGCCTAAACTAATAAACTAAAATAGCCATACATCTTATGCCGCGTACACACGATAATTTTTCGGCTGTTGTTTTTAAAAACGTCATTTAAAATGATTGTGTGTGGGCTACACATCGTTTTTCAGTTTCTGAAAAACGACAAAAAAAAATTCGAAGATGCTGCATTTTTTAACGTCGTTTTAATTTTTTTTTCGGGTTGTAAAAAATGATCGTGTGTGGGCTTAAACAACGTTTTAAACCCGCGCATGCTCAGAAGCAAGTTATGAGATGGGAGCGCTCGTTCTGGTAAAACTACCGTTCATAATGGAGTAAGCACATTCATCACGCTGTAACAGACAAAAAAGTGTGAATCGTCTTTTACTAACAAGGAATCAGCTAAAGCAGCCCAAAGGCGAATAAAACTTCCCCTTTAGAGTGCCGTTGTACGTGTTGTACGTCACCGCGCTTTGTTCATAATTTTTTTTAAACGATGGTGTGTGGGCAATGGCATTTTTAATGATGAAGTTGGAAAAACTTTGTTTTTTGGACATGCTGAAAAACGATGTTTTCTTTCATGCCGAAAAATGATCGTGTGTACGCGGCATAAGAATTGATCAGCTGCAACATAATATATTTTTGCCTTTGGGGTTAATACTGCCTTGATGTTATCAGGACTAAATTTAAAACATATGCCAGCAGGTGTAGTGTGTGTTTTTTTTTTTTTTTTTCATGTGCTTTCTAGTTTCTTCTTCCCTGATATTGAAAAATATTTTTACAGAGCTAAGCCTATTAGGCTCAAGTTGAAATTTGCAAACACAAGTGAATAAGTCTGGTCAGTTACTCACCCCTGCCGTCCCCCTCCTTCTGAATGTCTCTGTACAAAGCTTTGGTCATAGACAGTTTGAAAGAAAGAAGAAACAGCTTTGCTCACCTAGAAGATCCATAGAGCTCTGGAAATCCTTTGTCACAGGTTCGCTCTGAAATATAGAAAATAGATATAAATAAACTAAAAAACAGCATCTACAGATATATTCACAAATCAAAATAAAGTCATTATTTCAGTTTTGTGCATTTTTTTTTAAATGATATAAAGTGGATTTTTATTGAAAATAGTTTAGATTATTACCGACACAAACACCCTAATGCAAAAAACTTTATTGTACACAACTATTAAATCAAAAACACATTCCTGAGACTACATATTAGCTCATAAAGTATGCATGGTATAGTTGTAGAATCAAGCACATAGAGATGTAAGCAAAAGCAAAATAGCAGTTAGTACCCACTTGTAAATGAACAAATAATATGTTTTGATCATTGTGTGACAATTCACAATTCATAAATGTGAGTATTGCTTTCATAATGATAGCCATCATGTTAGTAAAGCATATAATTCACAGCATGAAGAGCAATATAGATGTACAGTAGCTGAAAAAAGCATTGAACATAAATCCCAACAGAATTATTTGTTAAATTTTATCATACTGTATATTAGCCATGTAATAAAATGTCATGAATGTGGTACCCCTCCGTGGCTAAAAGAAACCTAAGGACCATCTATGTATTTATCCATGTAATTTAATAAATTATCCATTCCATTAATAAATTAAGTCTCCCATGAGGCTAGATGTAGTAATAATTAATAAGCCACCATAGCTACAGATACTTTACACTTGAATATATTGTAAGAGCACCACAATTGTACTTGTAATATCAAGCAGAGGAATTTTCAAAGATGAAGGTGCCAACTTGAATACACTTGTAAATCTAGGAGGAGATAGTCTTGCACTATTGGGCTATGAAAAGGCAATGGCCCAGATTCACAAAGAAATTACGCCGGCGCATCTATTGATACGCCGCGTAATTTCTACGATGCCCCGTCGTATCTTTGTTTTGTATCCATAAAACAAGATACGACTGAATGTGGGCTCGATCCGACTGGCGTACGTCTTAGTACGCCGTCGGATCTTAGGTGCATATTTACGCTGGCCGCTAGGTGGCGCTTCCGTTGATTTTCCACGTAGAGTATGCAAATGAGCTAGATACGGCGATCCACAAACGTACGTCCCCCCGGCGCATTTTTTTACGTCGTTTACGTAAGGCTTTTTTCGGCGTAACGTTACCCCTGCTCTATGGGTCGTACGCAATGTTAAGTATGGACGTCGGGCCAGCGCCGAATTTCCGTCATTTACGTCGTTTGTGTAAAACGTTTGCGAATAGGGCTTTGCGTAAATTACGTTCACGTCGAAAGCATTGACTATTTGCGACGTGATTTCGAGCATGGGATACCCCCACGGACGGCGCATGCCCCGTTCAAAATAAACGTCATTTACATGGGGTCAAGATGAATTACCATAAAACACGCCCACATCTTATCCATTTGAATTGCGAGCCCTTACGTCCACACAGTTACACTACACCGCCGTAACTTACGGCGCAATTTTTTTGTGGATGCGGAAAATACACTGTAAGTTACGGCGGCGTAGTGTATCTTTGTGGATCCGGGCCAATGTTTTTAAATATACTATAAGTGCAGATGTATTAGTACTTCACTTATTACTAAAATGGTCAAAGCCAAAAGTCCTTAACAGCACAAGGGAAGAGAATACCAGGTAGCTAAAGGCTGTCCCTAGACATGTGCAGTTTGTTTTGTTCCGAATTAATGTTTCTTTTTAGTTATTCAGAGATTCAAATATATCCAAACGCCCGAATTACATTATAAACAAAGTTTACCAAATGCTCAGAATAACTAAATTAAATTTGTCCGAATTTACGAAATTCAAATTGAAATAAAAATCGAAGTTTACATCAAATTCCAGACTGTGTGCAGATAATTCCGAATCGATCGAAATAAAAAGGTTATATTTTTTTGTGGTTCAAATGCGGCAAAGTAAACAAACAAAAGAAAAATCTTCATCAAATGATTCCAATGACTCTTTAAATCACCTTTGGCTTAACAAAAACAGCATTATTTCTAAATGGTATACCAATAGGTACCGATAGGTATACCATTTCGAAATAATGCTGTTTTTGTTAAGCCAAAGGTGATTTAAAGAGTCATTGGAATCATTTGATGAAGATTTTTCTTTTGTTTGTTTACTTTGCCGCATTTGAACCACAAAATGAAAAGGTTATATTTTTTGATCGATTCGGAATTTATCGATTTAAACATTTTAAATCGAAAAAAATCAGTAAAGTCAAAGAAAATTCGAAAAATCACAAATACGAATTCCGAATACGAATCCCAAATATGAATTGAACAAATCAACCGAATTTAACTAAACAAAATTACTGGATTAATGAATCTCATTTTTCCATCATGTACATGTCTAGCTGCCCCCACGCTGTGTTTTGTCACCAATCCTGGCAACTTTTTTAAGCGGAAGTAAAATTGACACAAAAAAAAGTACAAAACAAAAACATGTTAAAATATTAATGGTTTTTAAAAAAAGGAATACAAAAATAGCAGAAAAATAATAGCTCAAGGGAAAAGGGTTGGAAGGAGTTAATTAGGACTGATATAACTGCTACACATGCATTTTGTAATTATTAATTTTTAGTGCACATGATCTTTCCATTCCAACCTGCAGCCAGCTACAGTGTTCTTTAAATGAAAAGAAAAATCAAATATTGCTGTAACTTGGCAGCTGCGAGCATTCTGTAAAGTGTATGTCATTTGGTACTTATGCAATTGGTTCACTGCTATTTTCAGCAATTTTGTTTAACACTGTGACTTATTATTTGACTATAGGAGACAGAGAACTCCACCAACACACACACACACACACACACACACACACACACACACAAACAAACACACACTCAGAATGCAAGCAAGAAGTGAGTTGAATACACATACAAGTTTCAGACAAATGCTAGGAAGAAGATGGACTGTGCAACAAGGTTTCTAAAATCCTTGAAATATTTATAACAGATACAGAAAGGATTGATTTTTCTTTCTCCACACTTTAAAATGCATGAGTCAGAGTTAATCTGATAAGGTAATTTCCTTTAGTTGCATTTGAAGACAATATTTACAGTCTAAATATCAGCTTTGGGAGTATGCCCAGTAGCCATCACTATCCATCTATAATTTTCACTAACCATATTTAAATTTCCCCATTAACATGTATGCTGTTAGTACTTACCAATGTCAGTGAGAACAATAAACTACTCTATGGTCTAAAATCTGACCAATAAGCTATAAATTACATGTTGATTTGTGCCTTTGTTATAGAAAACAAAAGTTTAATCTGAGCTCTACATAGGAGGCCATGTGCCTTATGTATTAGCTGGAGGAGTCATGAAAGAAAATCAGTGCTCTTCAAGTTGCTGGTGCAATAAGGAGAAGAAGTAAACTAGCTTTCACCTATCAATCAAAATTTACATGGAATCACTTGTGTTTATATGTTCCTGTATTACTAAAACTGAAAAGTGTTGCCACCAATGCAGACAAATCCTGAATCTTAATCTATGTTTGTAGGGACAAAATATTAATGAGTGTTTTTGTTGAGGAGTAACATGACCTACGGAGCTCTACTAGCTTAATGGATAGTTGTTGTTATTGGAATATAAAATTGCCTCTTTCTCATTTGAGAAAAAAAAATATGTTACATATTATAGATACTATCCATGTCATTCAAGTTTTTCTACATCTTGCCACCTTGGCTGCCCACCCACTATTGTCTATGCTTATCAGAGTTGCAATGATTTGTATACTGGTCTCAATGTACTTTGTGCAAACTAGTTTAATGCTGAAAATCAGTCAGTAAAAAGCGCATTGAGATCAACATATGAGTGGCCTTACAACTCTGGTAAGTACAGACAATAATGGATGTTTGTTGGTGGAAACAAAATAAAACATGGCGTGGCTTAGAAGTTCTATCTGAGCTTGACCAACATTACTGTATAGCCATTCTTTAAAATGTAGTGTATATTTCCTTGTTGAATATCTTTAGAGGCTTCCATATCCAGACCTGAGTTCTGTTTGGAAATCAGTGCCAAATTGAGATTAAACTGAGCCCCAGTCAGGTTAAAAGCACAGGAATCCCACTTTGACCACCTATTTCCCGAATGAGAGGTGATCAAAGTATCAAAGAGATGCTTGCAACTTTAGATTTTTTTATTATTTACTTTTTTAGTGTAGCAATAGCCAAACATAATTAAAAATAAGCTAAGTTTTAGTGGGATTCACATTATTGTGTCCCACCCCCCTTTCAATTACTGTTCAAAGCATAGTTAAAGACCTTGTGGTGTGCATTGATCATCTAAAAAAGGCTGTTTTTGTACCTCGTATAGAGATACAACACATCATTTTTTAGGAGTGTGTTAAGATTCTGCCCAAAAATGTGGCAAGTTTCATAGTGTGGTGGAGCTACAAAAACAGTTTTGTGAGTATGGGCATTTATTAATACAACGTTCGTCACATGTAGCATAAGTATGCATGTTTGCACATGATACCTCCTCAAATAATGCACTAAGGATTCTTTATTTTCAGTGTTTTTTTTACAATCACCCTTAGTGATATCTGTAGGCACATCATGATACCAAAACTGTACTTAATAGCATTTAGAAAAATTGTATTTTAATCATAGATACACTGCCATTTAGCTGATGTATTTTAAGATGTGGGAGTGTGTGATTCTTACAAAAAACACATTTGTTACTAAAGTAGTTATATGTAGCTAGATTCACACAGATAGCTAGATTCACGTAGGGTGTCCTAACTTTGCGGCGGCGTAGCTTAACGTGTTTAGGCTACGCCGCCGTAAGTTAGCGAGGCAAGTACATGATTCACAATGTACTTGCCTGCTAAGTTACGGCGGCGTAGCCTAAAGCGGGCGGGCGTAAGGGCGCCTAATTAAAATTCGGCTGAGGGGCGTGTTTTATGATAATTTGGCTTGACCCGACGTAATTGACGTTTTTTTGTAGCTGCGCATGCGCCGTGCGCCTACATTTCCCATTGCTAAGTCCGCCGCACGGCCTATTGATTTCGATGTGGACGTAAACGACGTAAATCCCTATTCACGGACGACTTACGCAAACGACGTCAAATTTTCGAATTTCGAAGCGGGAACGGCGGCCATACTTTAACATTACTATTCCAACTATTTGATGGAATAACTTTAGGCCTGATAATGCGTTACGAAAACGGCGTATCTGTACTGCGTCGGCCCGGGCGTACGTTCGTGAATAGGCGTAACTAGTGATTTACTTATTCTACGCCGACCGCAATGGAAGCGCGACCTAGCGGCCAGCCTACTTATTGCACCCTAAGATAGGACGGCGCAAGCCGTCGTACCTTAGATAGGTTTAAGTGTATCTCTGTTTGAGAATACACTTAAACCTAGGTCGGCGCAGATTCCGAGTTAGGTCGGCGTATCTACTGATACGCCGACCTAACTCTACCTGAATCTAGCTAATGGTGTTTGGTGTTTACTGCACCTTAAAACGGTTCAACCATATGTTCTACATTGTATAAGTTGCCACCTCACTAAGTCTACTGACAGAAGGAAAATATGTAAAGATCGGTTAAAGGATGATCTGTAAGAACTTGCATTCACTGAATATATGATGTTTTAACACTTAAATGCAATACATTTTTCCTTCAAAGTAAAGTGACAGAAGAGAAATATAGGAGCTAACATTTCTGACTTGTTTTTGAAGATGCAGGCTCTAGGACCATTAGCTTAATTTTTGTTTAATTATGTAGTGAGTCCCTGATGTTAGTCAGCAATATTATATTTTATATTCCACTTCTGACAGATCCCCTTTTATAAAAGTAACTAGGAATGTTCAGAATGCCTACAATTAAGTTGACTAATTTCAATCTCTACTCTAACATTGTTCATTTAACACCAATTTCAACTACTTGTCTAAAGCTGACACACTACAGCAGAAGTCAGCTAATCTGAAAGATGGTATGTCAGATGTTTAAACAATTTGTCTTCTGGTGTGCACAACCATTTTAATATCACAATAAATAGTGTTGTGACCATGAAATGACCATGTTTTACATCCTGTAATGAGTGCTGATTTAATATATTCGATATAAAGCTGTAAATATTGTCAACCTATGTACAGACAAGTAGTCTGAAGGTTAGGTGTTCTTTCCATCAAGAATGCCAGGTCCCTAACTCACATATAGTTAAAATATGAGAACTTACAATACAAGGTTTCCTTGTTTTTTACACGACCAGTAACTCAAATGAATTGGTTGGACTAACTGTAATTTACAATTTTTGCCATGGTAATTTGTTCTGGATTAAAAACAAAATATAAAAAAAAAAACATGACCTGCCAAAATCCTATAAAATGTCCATTTTTATTTAGAATATATAAATTAGCACTGAAACGTAAACTACAAGCCCCCATGAAATATTTCCTTCGGTGTTTTTTAAGCACTGGCAGCCCAGGGTTCTATTAGAACTGGCTATAGCCGGGTTAACACTGTCATTTGTGTACAGGCTTTTCTAAGATTTTCCTTGCTTAAGATCTGGCCGCTGTCCCAGATGGAATGATTTCAGATGATGGAAAGATACAGAGTGCTGTATTTGTCCAAGACGAGATTGCAAAACTGCTAGTACTTTGCGTACAGGTAACAAAGTGCATCTGGCGAGCATAAGTGTTCTTGACCTTGAAATGCTCTTCAGGCCACTCTGCAAGAGTGTGACTTCCTTTAACTTATCATTAGCATTCTGTTTAGACAAATGAACCTTTGTTTAAATGTTTTTTATTGAAAAACAAGTACATCTCGCATTACAGATGCTTCATTACTGGGAAACTGATTATAATTTTAAGCAATTTTGTCATGGGCCAGATCCACAAACGAGTTACGCTGGCATATCTATATATACGCCACGTAACTGCTAATTTGCTCCGGCGTATCTTTGTTTTGTATCCACAAAACAAGATACGCCTGAAGCTGTGCTAGATCCGATTGGCGTACGTCTTAGTACGCCGTTGGATCTAAGGTGCATATTTACGCTGGCCGGTAGGTGGCGTTTCCGTCGATTTCCGCGTCAAGTATGCAAATTAGCTAGATACGGCGATCCACGAACGTACGTCCGGCCGGCGCATTTTTTTACATTGTTTCCGTAAGGCTTTTTTCGGCGTATAGTTACCCCTACTATATGAGACGTACTCAATGTTAAGTATGGCTGTCTTTCCTGCGTCGAGTTTTGAATTTTTTACGTTGTTTGCGTAAGTCGTTCGCGAATATGGCTTTGCGTAGAATGACGTTTACGTCGTAAGCATTGGCTTGTTGCGGGTTAATTTCGAGCATGCGCACTGGGATACCCCCCACAGATGGCGCATGCGCCGTTCAAAAGAAACGTCATTTACGTCGGGTCAAGACGTATTAACATAAAACACGCTCCCATCACATCCATTTGAATTGCGCGCCCTTACGCCGCCAAAGTTACACTACGCCGCCGTAACTTACAGCGCAAATTCTTTCAGGATACCAAAGATACGCTGTAAGTTACGGCGGCGTAGTGTATCAGAGATACGCTACGCCGGACGGAAGAATGCGCCGCGCTACGTGGATCTGGCCCTTAGTATTTAAAATGATAGAAACCTAAAGCCACAGCTTTTGCTTTTACACACAACTGTGCACAACTGTTAACAGCTAAAGTTTACATATCATAAAACAATCACACTTTTTGATAATCTATGGGCAGTACAGAGGTTAGCATTTCTGCTTGACAGCTCTGGGGTCATCCGTTTAAACCCAACCACAGCACTACCTACCTGGAGTTTGCATGTTCTCTCTGTGCATGTGTGGGGTTTCTCGCACACTCTGAAGACATGCTGCTGTGTTTAATAGTTCCTGTCTAAATGGGTCCTAGTGAATGTGAGTTAGGGATCTTAGATTGTATGCTCCTTGAGAGCAGGGACTGATGTAAATGTACAATATATATATGTAAAGAGCTGCATAACTTGTCAGCGCTACATTAAGTACCTGTAATAAATAAATAAATAAATAAGATGTCATTATTATCAAATTACATTTTTGTAGGTTAAAAAGTGCCTCTTTCATGCTCTGAATAAAAAATGCATCATTATATCACATACAGCCAAGTCAAAGATTGTCATTAGATAAAATATACATTGCAAGACTTTGAAACTTATAGAGAATGCAGAGGCTGTATTGTTTTCGATCTGACTAACCTTATCAGTAAGAGGTTCGGCAAGAACTAAAATCTGGGTATGTAATGAGCAAATATGATTAACATGATTAAGCATTAACGTTCCCTAATAGCAAATGTGCTTGGGTGCTTGGGTGTTTGTTTTGCAGGGAATTTGTCAAATTCATCATGAATTCTGTAAATTGCAAACTTTACTTCAAACCTTCTTGATGTTAATGGGGCAAATCTTTAAAATCAGTTTTGGCCATTTTTAAGACTCAAGCCTCGTACACACGGCCGGTTTTCTCGGCAAGAAAAATGCTGGCAGAGCTTTTTGCAGAGAAAAAGGGTCATGTGTATGTTTTCTCGTTGAGTAAACTACCGGGACTCTCGACGAGAAAAATAGAGAACCTGCTCTCTATTTTCTTGTCGGGATTTCTGTCTGACTGTTTCCCTACGAGAAAACTGTGTGTGTATATGCGGCTACAAGCCTACCTGTCCTCCGGTAAGCCCACGCATGCTCGATGAGATTTCAACGCATGCGCAGTAGCTTACAAGGGTAGTGTAGGGTGAAGCAAGATGGCGGCAACGGCATCGAATGTGACGGCGGTTCTTTTGAATGTGCCGTGTGTACACTCCGCTTTGCAAGAAAAGCTTGTCAGGAATCTTGTCGGAAAAAAACAAAGTTGTACGAGGCTTCATAGGCAAGAGATTGTCAAAAAAAGTGTGTGGGGGCAATTGCAAAAAATTGTAAAAAGTATGGATTAGTGAGGAGTATCCTCTTTTATGTGGCTTTGAGGGCAACATTGGAGAAACACATTATTTTTTTCAAATATTGGCTTGAAAGAGACTTTACATTGTATGAGATTTGATGTAACAGTACAATTCTCTTGGACATCATCAGCAACACCACATGCTGGCATTACATACATAGGGGGTTATTTACGAAAAGGCAAATCCACTTTGCACTGCAAGTGCACTTGGAATTGCAGTCGCTGTAGATCCAAGGGGGACATGCAAGGAAAATAAAAAACAGCATTTTAGCTTGCACACGATTGGAGGATAAAATCAGCAGAGCTTCCCCTCATTTCACATCTACCCCTCAGATTTACAGCGACTGCACTTCCAAGTGCACTTGTAGTGCAAAGTGGATTTGCCTTTCGTAAATAACCCCCATAATGTGCATGTGTAATGCATTTTTTATTATTATATTATTGCTTGGATTGAATTTAGCAGAAGCAGAATCTGATATTATTCTTTATCCGAACTTGGGACCAACCAGCTGTAACAGGCAGGAAATGACCATTGGGAGTAGCATCCAGCCACAACAGATCTAAAAGCTATAGGAAACTGTACGTTTGAAAAAAGAATAAGCCCTCAACTTTGTACAAAATGGCCAGTGGCACAGCAGTTTGATGGTATATTCTCTTTTTTTATTTCCGTACAGCACTGCTATTTCTTAAAATGTTTATTCACAACAGAGTGCATCAAAAGACTTCAAAACCACAACCCAACATTCCGCAAGCCAACTGTCCCATCCCTTTAATCCCAACATTTTCAAAATATAAAGTCCAGGTTTGTGTTTGGTATAAATTGACTAGCATCAGGACAATACATGAGTAGGCTTGAGTAGGCAGCAAATTGAAAGAGCTCTGCAGTGTGTGACTTTTTCATGTTTTAACATATCTGCCGCTAACAGTACTGTTGTGTTCTACGGATTCTGCCCGTAGTGTGTCAGCAGTAATAAAAGTATCAGTCATATGGGTACTGCATGCATAATGAAACACATGTTTTTGCAGCAATAAAAAGTGTGGGAGCAGATCCTTAATTAGAAAAGTCAACACAAAAGGGTATCAGGCCAAGGTCAATGAGCACCCAGAGTGAAAGGACAAAAATTCAACCCCCTCTTTGAACTGTGAACTATCTCAGCAGCATAGGTCTTTTGCACCCTGTACTAACACTTTATGGTTTGTGCTGCATCACAGAGGAAGGTACCTAGATGCCATTTTTTTTATCCAAAATGGGATGCCAACCCTCCACCAGCATGTACAGTGGTAACATCTCTGTTTTACTGGACCAAGCTGCCAAGCTGCCAGGGTCAGGGTCCACATGACCATAGACCCGTCGTCCAGCAAGCATGGGGAGGCACAGTATGTCACCTCCATGGAACATTGGAAAGGATGGCGACTGGGAAGGGATGGTGACTGGGAAGGATACAGGATGGGGCACAATGCTGGAGCTGGTGGTGACTCCATGTCCCAAATCTTGATGAGAGTGTGGTCATCTGTCCACCTTCTCCTTAATGGCCTCAAGCTTTCACTCCTCGGAACCACCAGACCTCTCCCAAGTGCCCCAAAACCTATGCAATATCTCAGGCAAAACACTGTCACACTCTTTTGCAGCTGATATGCCAGGAGAACAGGAGCCACACTGGTCCATAGACTCTGCAGTCTTTTTAGGGACAGGCAGGCTGAGAGGAGAATATTGAGGTGGCGGTTTGTGACACAATTACTGCTAGAGCACATACTGAGTGGGGCTAAATTTGTGACTGAGAAACTGAATTTTTTTAACCTGAGGTGAAGTTGCAGGATTTTTATTTGAACACTGTTTTAATAATTACTTTTATTATTTTGGAGTATCAATGCTGGATCGTTGGCTGGAGTTGGTTCTACACACACTTTTGGTATTTCCCTGTCCTATGTGTACTTTCACTGCAGCAGGGAAAATTCATGACTGAGAATCCACGATTTAATTACCTAAGGTGAAAGTGTGTGGCATTTTGGGCGCACAGTTTTTGTGTTTTTTTTTATTTATATTTAATAAATACAGTTTACCATTTTTTTTCACAGAAAAAATACAGAAATATTTTATAGCTCTATGCATAGTTTGTAAGCAGGCAGGCTTTAAGCAAGACTTCAAAAAAAGAGTATTATTTTACAGAAAAAAAAAAGACAATAATATTGTACAAACTCAATGTATATTTAAGCAGCTTTACTAGGCCACAATTTAAGAGGAACAGGTCAGATGGTGTCCTTTAATAAATCTAAATTGGAATGTATTACAAAAAGACAGAAATGTAAAGACACAATTCAGGAAATTAAAGCAGATTTAATATGTCACAGTTTGAAAGAGAGGGATCTAACAGGTTGTAAGCAATAAATCAAATTTATAGTGTACTATTTCACAGAAAAAAGGTCTACATATAGTAATGACTCCATGGACAGTGTTTAAGCACTTTTACTAGCATGTATTTTTCGCAGAAGAGACACTCCAGATTTTAATCCAAAAATCAACCGTGGGGTGTATTTATTTACATTATTTACCTGAGATCAGTGTTTTTTTTTTTACGATGTCATGCTTTCCAGCCTGAAGGAGAGATGTGGGGTCTTATTGACCCTGCATCTCTCCATAAAGAGGACCTGAGACGATAGATTCCTATTACAAGGGATGTTTACATTCCTTGTAATATGAATAAAAGTGATAAAAAAATTAAATGTAAAAGGAAGTGTAAATAAATAAATAAAATAAAGTAAAAAAAATAAAAACATTTAAAAAGCCCCTGTCCCGATAGCACTCCCTCAGAAGCGAACACACACGTCCCGCCCACATATGTAAACGCTGTTCAAACCACACATGTTAGGTATCGCCGCATGCATTAGAGCACGAGCAACAATTCTAGCACTAGACTTCCTCTGCAACTCTAAACTGTTACCCTGTAAAAAAATGTAAAGCGTCACCTATGGAGATTTTTAAGTACTGAAGTTTGGCGCCATTCCATGAGTGTGCGCAATTTTAAAGCGTGACATGTTGGGTAACATCATCTTTCACATTATAAAAAAATTGGCTAACTTTACTGTTTTGTTATTTTTTAATTCATGAAATAGTTTTTCTTCCAAAAAAAAGGCGTTTGAAAAATTATATACCAGGTGTCTGCTAAAAAAAACCCATACATAATGTTTGTGGCAAAAAAATTATGATTTTTACATGCAGGAGAGGAGTGCCAGAAATGGCCTGGTAAGGAAGTGGTTAAATCTATCAAATTTAATTGCCAATACCTGTAAAGTAAAAAAGGAGCCTAGCTGCCGATGCCTTCTGAACAAAATGAAAGTTAGTGTCTATCATCTTTCACTCTGCCTACACCATATTAATGCACAAAAAATACGCATTTGATGTTCAATACATATTTATTGGAAGCTGTAAAACTGTTATTTCACATGTATAATCTAATTTGAATTGCTCTTCTAAGCCCTCGTTTACACCTAGGCGTATATACGCCTGTAGTGCGACGCCGCTGCACCCCCGAGACGCCAGAGGGATGATTTAACATGCACCTCTATGGAGATGGTTCACATCTCCACGCCGAACGCCGTACGCCTGCCGCCTGAAAAAAAGTCCCGGACCTTTTTTTCAGGCGGCTTTCGGCGTTCGGCATAGGAGATGTGAACCATCTCCATAGAGGGGGTGAAGGCTGCATTCACAATCGCGGCGTTTTGTCGCCGCACATCGCGGTACAAAACGCTGCTATTTGTCGCCGCAATTCGCGGGACAAAACGCCGCGATTTTGTACGCCGAGGTGTGAATGCAGCCTTAAACTGTTCTTTTTTTTTGTCATGTGACTGGCAGAGCACCAATAAGGGCTGGCCAGACACAGACTCACACTGTAGAGAGCATACATCAGCAGAGTAATACAAGCCCCTCCCAAAGATCTTTCCCTGCAGATGCCAAAGAACAGGGAGAGATCATGTGACCACATGACAGTGCTGCAGAAATACAGCATTAACACAGCATTTATTTTTTCGTTAAATAAATTCATTCTTACAAAAATCAAAAATCAAAATAAATTAAGGTCGGATCTGCCAATTGAAGGTTTATGGTGTCTGTCAGATGTTCTAAGAATATTTGACCAAGCAGCTAAACTGTACGACGCCACGAGCAGACATTTACGGTCAAATGCTCCGCCCACAGGCTATATAAGAATTCTAATGTTGTTTGACTAGTAATAATAAATTATAATTATAATTATTACTAGTCAAACAACATTAGAACTCTATGATAGCTTGTGGGCGGAGCATTCAACCGTAAATGTCCGCTCGTGGCGTCCTAAAGTTTAGCTGCTTTGTTGAATTTTCCTAGAACATCCTACAGACACCAAAAGCCTTCAATTGACAGATTATATCTTAATTAATTTGGATATTTGTATGAATGTATTTTTTAACTAAACAAAATAAATAAAAACAAATTTCGGGAGTAACTAAATACATTTTTTTTTTGGATGAAATCTAAATTTCAAAACAAATTATTTTGGTGTGCACATGTCTAATAGCTTTTGGCTTTTAGGCCAAAAATTTCAATTTTGGTCTCATCTGGCCAGAGTTTGTTGTGTCCCCCACATAGCTTATTGCAAACTGTAAACGGGACTTCCTATGGTTTTCTTTCAACAATGGCTTTCTTCTTGCCATTCTTTCATAAAGGCCAGGTTTGTGGAGTGCACGACTAATAGTTGTACTGTGGACAGATTCTCCCACCTAAGCTGTGGATCTCTGTAGCAGGGGTCCTGTGCGTCCTGATTTATCGTTTCAGGTCCGATTTCAGCCAACAATTATTGGCTGAATTTGGACCTGAAATGGACCAAAAGACGCACAGGGCTCCTGTGCAAATTTGCATCGGTGCCACATCGGAGATGTGTGAACCGGCTCCATAGAGAGACAGTCACAATCTCTTGCTATTGCGACTTGGATGCGGCCCTGCCACATCCAATTCGCAATAGTGTGAACCCAGCCTAATGCTCTCCTTGCCTATCAGTTTAGGTGGATGGCCATGTCTTAGTAAGTTTGCAGTTGTGTCATACTCTTTCCATTTTTGGATGATGGATTGTGCCATACTCTTTCCATTTTTGGATGATGGATTGAACAATGCTCTGTGAGATGTTCAAAGCTTGGGATATTTTTTTATAACCTAACCCTGCTTTAAACTTCTCCACAACTTTATCCCTGACCTGTCAGGTGTGTTCCTTGGCCTTTATGAGGCTGTTTGTTCACTAAGGTTCTCTAACAACTCTCTGAGGGCTTCACAGAACAGCTCTATTTATACTGAGATTAAATTACACACAGGTGGACATTATTTACTAATTAGGTGACTTGTGAAGGCAATTGGTTCCACTAGATTTTAGTTAGAGGTATCAGATTAAAGGGGGCTGAATACAAATGCACGCCACACTTTTCATATATATATTTGTGAAAATAATTGAAATCCATTTATCATTTTCCTTCCACTTCACAATTATGTGCCACTTTGTGTTGATCTATCACATAAAATCCCAATTATATACAGTAAAATTTTGGTTTGAGAGCGTTTTGCAAGACAAGCAAAACATTTTTAATACATTTTTACTTGATATACAAGCAAATTACTTGATATAAGTAGCGTCATGTCACAACTAAAAAATTATAAAATAATAGAGTATAAAATAGAAGAGAGGCACCTCTAAGTGTAGCAATATGGTTGCATTTAATGAAGGTACAACCTTTAGAAACTCTCATGGTTGATGATTAAAACAGGCACATCTAAGTATGCAGGCATGCAGGGTAAAGTTGTCCACATAGACCGTCCTCCGCACCAGCATTGATGTCGTCCCTTCCACGAGCGGTTCAAGCCTCGCTTTCAGATCACTCTACTTCAGGGTAGTCTTCCTAGTCACGATTGCAGACTGACAGCGGTGAGAACCAGCGGTGAGGAGGACGGTCTATGTGTATTCCTTTACCCCAGATCCCTGCATACTTAGATGTGTCTGTTTTAATCATCAACCATGTGAGTTGCTAAATGTTGTACCTTCATTAAATGTAACCATATTTACCATACTTAGAGGCGCCTCTCTTCTCTTTTATACTCTGTAGCTCCTGCTGGATTTTGCTTCTAATCCCCTCGTGGAGGCTTCCATTTGTGGATGGACATTTTATGGTTGCACAACAATTGCTACAATCTTTTTATATGGACTATAGGCTGAAGGATTTATGAATAAATCATAAAAAGAGTTTCCATTATTTCTTATGGGAACATTTGCTTTGATATACAAGTGCTTTGGATTACAAGCATGCTTCCGGAAAAAAAATTCTGGTCGCAATCCAAGTTTTTACTGTACATTTACTTTTTTGGTTGTAACATGACAAAATGTGGAATATGTCAAGGGGTGTAAATACTTTTTCAAGGCACTATAAATTAATTTGGTTCAGATGGTGTCAAGCGTGTGTGGCGGCAACCAGGTGAGGAGTACAAAGACAAGTGTGTATTGCCTAAAGTAAAGCATGGTGGTGGGAGTGTCATGGTCTGGGGCTGCACTGGGGAGCTACAGTATATTGAGGGAACCATGAATGCCAACATGTACTATGACATACTGAAGCAGAGCTTGATCCCCTCCCTTCAGAGACTGGGCCGCAGTCTAATGAAGTTGAGGGTAAAGATGATGGACTGGCCAAGCATGCCTCCAGACCTAAACCCTATTGAGCATCTGTGGGGCATCCTCAAATGGAAGGTGGAGGAGCACAAGGTCTCTAACGTCCACTAGCTTTATTATATCGTCATGGCGGAGTGGAAGAGGACTCCAGTGGCAACCTGTGAAGCTCTGGTGAGCTCCATACCCAAGAGGGTTAAGGCAGTGCTGGAAAATAAGGGGGGCCACACAAAATATTGACACTTTAGGCCCAATTTGAACATTTTCACTTAGGGGTATACTCACTTTTGTTGCCAGCGGTTTAGACATTAATGGCTGTGTGGAGTTACACAAGCTGTACACTCACTACTTACATTGTAGCAAAGTATAATTTCTTCAGTGTTATAACATGAAAAGATATAATAAACTATTTACAAAAATGTGAGGGGTGTACTCACTTTTGTGATATTTATACAGTACGGTGTAAAGTGAGAATGCTTTCAAAAATATATATTTTAATTGTTTATTTTTATCAATCTACAAAATGCAAAGTGAGCGAATGGAAGAGAAATCTAAATCAAAGTCAGTATTTTGTGTGATGGACCCTTGGCTTTAAACTATCCTCAATTCTTAGGCCTCGTACACACGACCAGTTTCCTCGGCAGAATTCAGCTTCCGACCGAGTTTCTGGCTGAATTCTGCCGAGGAAACTGGTCGTGTGTACACTTTCGGCCGAGGAAGCCGACGAGGAGCTCGGCGAGGAAATAGAGAACATGTTCTCTATTTCCTCGTTGTTCTATGGGAGAACTCGTCCCGCCGAGCTCCTCGGCGGCTTCAGTGCAGAACTGGCCGAGGAACTCGATGTGTTTGGCACGTCGAGTTCCTCGGCCGTGTGTACGAGGCTTTACACTTGCACGCTGTGTACACTTTCAAAAAGTCAGAGATTTTATTGGATTCGAGTTTGTATGCTTAAAGGAATAGTAAAACTCTACTAAGGTGAGGTTGTAGAAGACAGTTTCATGTCACAGGTCATACACCATGGCAAGACTGAGCACAGCAACCAGACACAAGGTAGTTATACTGCATCAGCAAAGTCTCTCCCAGCCAAGGATTTCAAAGTAGACTGGGATATAAAGATGCACAAAGAAATTAACATTGTTGAAAACCATAAATGCAGTGGTTGGCCAAGGAAACTTAAAGTGTCATTAAACCCACATCATAAAAATCTATCAATAAATGCTGTATTACATTCTGTTTATACTCTTTTATTCACTATGGGATTCGTTTTTCTGTATTCTACAAAAAATCTGGTTGGTCATGAGGGCAGATGGACAGGTGGGGAGCAGCGCCACAGGAGGGGGGAAGAGGGACAAGAGTGGGAATGCGTCACAGGAGGGGGCAGATGGACACTAGGTACCATACATCACAGAAGGGGGGCAGAGGGACAGGAGGGGGCATGCGTCACAGGAGGGGGCAGAGGAACAGGTGGAGGTCAGAGGGACAGGACTGTGGCGAACCTCTCCAGCATCAGGTCATCGGGTCGTCGGGCCTGTGCAGTCCCACTTAGGGAGGTGAGCGTGGGGGGGTGAAGAGGGGCTCATAGGCCAGGGGTGCAATGGTCAGGAGGCGGAGGGTTTCAGGCAGGTGTCTATCACTTACAACTGCAGAGCTCCTCCTGCCTATTTTCTGTCAGACCCCTTTTACACTGGGGCGTATTTCAGGTGCTTTAGCGCTAAAAATAGGGCCTGTAAATCACCTGAAAGAAGCCTCATCTGCAATCCCAGTGTGAAAGCCCGAGTGCTTTCACACTGAGGCGCTGCGCTGGCAGGGCTTCAAAAAAAGTCCTGCAAGCAGCTTCCTTTCAGCGCTTTAGGAGCGGTGCATACACTGCTCCTAAAGTGCCCCTTACCATTGAAATCAATGGGAAGCACCTGCAAAGCACCTTGGCACTTTGTGGGCGCTTTTAACCCTTTATTTGGCCACTAGCAGGGATTAAAAGCACCCCGCTAGCGCCTGAAAAACACAGGTAAAGCGCTGCTACATTTAGCGGCGCTTTTCCAGCGTTTTTCGGGCACTGGCAGTGTGAAAGGGCTCTAAGTGAGAAAGCTGAGCCACATCATACCGCTTGAAAGGATGAACCCTGTGTTCTCTGCTCACATCCTATGCCAGCTCCCCCCCCCACTGTCTCCTGTCTGACTCCCACTCGGCTGCTCCATCAAGGCGGCAGGGCAGGCACTCTGAATGCATCATCCAGCTATCCACCGGGGGCTGTGCTTGCCACTGCCTCCAGTCCGATCTGACTCCATCTAGGCGTCAGGCGACCACACTCTACATGTATCATCCAACCATCTTAGCGCCCTAAGGAATGGATGGAGGCAGTGTTTCAAAGCTCAATAAAGAGCCGCCTCTGCCACACCTCTCAAGTGCTGCCTTGGTCCCATGGTCCCACCGGGACCCATGGAAGGGCCAAACTACATACAATATATTTACCACCAGTAGATGGAGAACAGTCTTGCAACCAGAGACTTGTTAAAAATCAGTCCAATTCATTCCGTGGGCTGTCCTCATCGCTCCCAAAGCCAGATCCAAAAATAATTGTGGCCAAACAGTCATATCTCTTAATGTGGAAACAAGTGACTGATTAATGCGCAAAAACATATCAACTGTGGTGCAGAAAAATGTCAGCAGGTGCTCCAGGTTGATGAGTCAAAATGTTTAATATTTGGCTGTAGCAGGAGACAGTTTTTTTGCCGAAGAGCTGGAGAGTGGTATAATGAATGTCTGCAGGCAACAGAGAAGCATGGTGGAGGTTCTTTCCAAATCTGGTGCTGCATTTCGGCAAACAGAGTCAAAGATTGGTCTAGGATCAAAAATGTCCTCAATGCTGAGAAATACAGGCAAATACTTATCCATCAAGCCATACCATCAGGGAGACATGTGATTGGTCCCAAATTTATTTTGCAGCAGGAGAAAAACCCCAAACATACAGCCAATGTCATTAAAAATGATCTTCAGCGTAAAGAAGAACAAGGAGTCCCAGTTGGAGCGATGATTTGGCCCCCACAGAGCCCTGATCTCAACATCATTGAATCTGTCTGGAATTACATGAAAAGACAGAAGGATTTGAGGCAGCTTACATCCACAGATGATCTGTGGTTAGTTCTCCAACATGTTTGGAACATCTTGCCGAACATCTTGAGGAATTCCTTCAGAAACTGTGCAAGTGTACCTAGAAGAATTGATGCTGTGTTGACGGCAAAGGGTGGTCACACCAAATATTGATTTGATTTGTATTTGTCTTCTGTTCATTTACTTTTCATTTTGTTAATTGATAATAAACTATTACCACATTTATTTCTGAAAGCATTCTTAATTTATATCATTTTTTTTATACCTGCCTAAAACGTTTGCGCAAAACTGTACATCGGAGAAAGAAAAAAAAAAACATATAGGTAGGTTTTACAACACTAGTGACAGAAAACTCCCTTGCATGGTCTTTCCTTTGTTAAGATCTGTGCAAGCCTCCCTCTCCTGTATATGTCCCAATAGTGTGCAGTTATTGTTAGCCAACAAAGGGCAACTGTGTTACATGCTTCTTTTTTTTTTAGAACATATTCTGTCTGTTTTTTCCAGAGATTTAAAACCAAAGCAGGCTAATCCACACATATATCTTTTGACTTTTAGGTGGCTGTGAAAAATATCTTGTTAGGGCTATGAACGCTGTGTGAGCTGAGCGGTGCTGTATGCGGAGGAAACATGAGCAAAGCGTACCTGCCCACACTGAAGAAGTTAATGGGCAAGAAGGTATCCTACAAGTTAAATGGAGGCAGACATTTGCAAGGAATTCTGGAAGGCTTTGACCAATTGATGAACTTGGTGGTAGATGAGTGCACAGAAGTGTCACCAAGTAGGCACCAAAACATTAGCATGGTGGTCTTTCAAGGGAACAGAATTGTTGAACGGAAGCTTTAAAACTAACATAGTATTCTTAGTAGATAGCCAGTCAAATACTCCACAAGATTCCAACTATCAGTGAATCGTCTCCCCAGATAAATTCATTTTGTAATAAACACTTTACTTTTATTGTGTAGTATAATTTTTCATTAAAATATTTGTATCATTAACATTGTTGCTGTGGTACATTTGACACTCTGTTTTCCAACCAGACATTGTGCTTTCAATTATAAATTAAAGATTGTCAATTATCTACAGATTAGTGTTGTTGACTGACAAATATAGATCATGTCGCGTTTTTTGTTCTACAAATTTCATACATAAGCAGCCTAATATACTATATTCAGTATACTGTATACTAGCACACCACAGGTCTAATGGCAAAAGACAAAAGATGCAATTCTACATCTGAATACCAAAATATCACTCACATTATCTCTGAAGTTTTTTTTTGTTGGGAGGCTTTCCTATCATTTGTCTTTACAAATCCTGACAGTCACTCAAATAGGTAAATGTTTTAGCAGTATACCGAGACAAAAATATTTTTTAATTGGTGGTCATGCTTAAGATTTCACTATTCACTGCAAAATAAGACAGTATTGCTGTCCTCGATGACAGCACAGCCAGTTGTTTCTTTTCTCTGTCTCTATAATTTATCATACATGTAAAGTGAACTACAAAAATGGGTTTGAGTCTGTGGCAAAAAGCTGGTGAGTTGGTGTCATGTATCCTAGTCTGCTGGTGTTCCTCCTAAATATTCCAAATGGGCAATATGGTGATTGGTAATGACAAGATCATTGTCACTACAAAACTGCTCCATCGCAGTTTTTCCCATAGGAAAACTGCCAAAAAACGCCAGGCAAAAGTCGGCCGGTTTTCCCTGCGGGAAAAAAGAGAACTGGTTCTCTTTTTTTGTCCGGCGGTTTTTGGCAGTTTTCCTATGGGAAAAATGGTGATGGAGCATACACACGGCCAGGATTCCCGGCCAAAGGGTCTAATCGCAGTTTTCCCGTTGGGAAAACTGGTTGTGTGTACGAGGCATTACTCTTTGGGCTCAGCCAGTGGAAGGTGAGCAAAGATGTGTGTTGCCCAATGAGAACCTTAAAAGAAGCAGACATTAGTCATGAGTTTATATGCTTGGTTTAACAGTGCCAAGCCCTAAGGAAGGGGGGCCTTTTGAACCCCCAAAATGGTTGGCTTTTTATCATATAGGAGTCTAAATAAAACTTAAGTGAGGCTTTACACATTCTGTATTTGGTACTTTCCCCCTTGCACACCCAGTTCCTACTCCAGCAAACTTTTGCCCACTATTCTTTGGAGAACTGCCTAAGGGGTGAAGTCTATCAGGGAAGAGGAGAGACCAACAGCTGCAGAGCCTGGGAGATGACATAACCCATAAGCTTACTATGGGCCATCTGTTATAGGCGCTGGGAGCCAATCATAAGAACAGACTGGAGCACACTCAGAATAGTCAAATATACACATCTTTCCTTTACAGAATATGCTTAGAATGGGGATGGGAGCAGGTTTGAAGTAGAGTTAGTATTTGACTGGACTTCTACTGTAAGAAAATATCAACTGTGTTGAAAAATATAACACCCTTCTGTTTGGGACTATGTTACTCTCAGGGATTTGTATAGTAGGGTGCAGATCACAATGATGATCAGATTCCAGTGGGGGTGGGAAATGATGCAAAAGCTGTCTCATATCATTGGTTTTAGCAAACAGATAACTACAGGATCATGAAAAAAATGTGATCCCAGTTTTGTTCTTGCTATATTTGTCTCACTGTCTTAGAGTAGGTGTGGAAGAGAGGGACACGCTGCTTTCACGTATATTTGCAAATGTAAGTGTTCAAATATATCTGCTTAATCAGAAATATATGTTTTGATAATCATAAATAAATGTTTGATAAATGAAATGGCTATTCCATTTACCCTATCAATAGCATCTAACACATATGTTGTTGCAAAATACAAATGGATTATACAGGTTCATGTTGCTTTCTAGTAAACATAGTAATGAAGAAGCATGTATTTTACAACTCACACACATTATAAGCAGTATTTTAAATATGTTTTCACATCATTCCTGGACTACCCCAAACCCCATATTACCTTGGCTGCGACCCCATGCACTGCTCAGCCTACAAACTGGACCACCGTCCTGAACTGGCCAAGTTTACCATCAATAGGTCCAATTCTCTACCTTCAGATGTCTTCATTTAAATTGTTTTCAGCATCATAGTAAAGTTGTTAGAAGAAAACATAGTTCAATACCAGGCACTTTTACCCCCTTTCTGCCCTGGCCAATTTTCAGCTTTCAGCACTGTCATACTTTGGCCACAGCTATCACATGTTACAGATTCACTGTGATTGACCCTGTCTGTACCATGTGATAACTTTGACTAATCGCAGAGATCATAACAATAGCACACAATGAATGGCTATGAATGAAAGCCATTCATTGAGTACAACTGACATGTGATCGCTGTGATTGGTCACAGCGATCACATACCAGGGCCGGCCTGGTACAATGATCTTTCATCCTCTGTGTTGGGTGATCAAGCTGTAGCACTAGCTAGAACTCGCTGGAGGTGCATGACTGGACAGACGTCATAGGACATCCAACAAATGGAAAAAGAAAATATGGACAGCCACACTCCAAAAAATCTTGATGGTTGTCTTTATTTAAGAAAGGAAAATGCAATACAAGTCACAACACACAACACGGAGTAAAATACTGACACAGCAAACATGTGGAAGAAGGTCAGATGAGACCAAAACTGTACATTTTGGCCTAAAAGCAAAACGCTATGTGTGGTGGAAAACGAACACTGCACATCACCCTGAACACAACATCCCCACCGTGAAATATGGTGGTGGCAGCATCATGTTGTGGGGATGCTTTTCTTCAGCAGGGAAGCTGGTCAAAGTTGATGGGAAGATGGATGGAGCCAAATACAGGGCAATCTTAGAAGAAAACCTGTTAGAGTTTGCAAATAACTTGAGACTAGAGCAGAGGGTCACCTTACAGCAGGACAACAACCCTAAACATACAGGCAGAGCTACAATGGAATGCTTTAGATAAAAGTATATTCATGTGCTTCATATTCATGAAGAATGGCCTAGTCAAAGTCCAGACCTAAATCCAATCGAGAATCTGTGGCAAGACTTTAAAATTGCTGTTCACAGATGCTCTCCATCTAATCTGACAGAGCTTGAGCTATTTTGGAAAGAAGTTTGTGAAACAATTTCACTCTCTAGATGTGCAAAGTTGGTAGAGACATCCTCAAAAAGACTTGCAACTGTAATTGCAGCGAAAGGTGGTCCTACAAAGTATTTATAATTTGCCTTCCACTTCACAATAATGTGCCACTGTCTATCACTTAAAATCCCAATAAAATACAATTACATTTTAGGTTGTAACATGACAAAATGTGGAACATTTCAAGGGGGATGAATCAGTTTTCAAGGCAATGTATAATTATATAAGGTGATAGTGTCCCCCCACTTAACTTAGAGAAAGATGTACAGCAGCACACCCTAAATCCTTAATAATTTCCACCAAATGAGTCACTTCTGATTAGATTACAATTTCTAGCTACCTGTCCTGATACAAATGAACACATAAACCAACTTCTGTGTCTTGTTGCTATAGAGTCCCAGCTTGCCCACCCTAAAACGTGCTGCTACTGCTTTCAATGGCACTTTTACTTAGCTTTATATTCTATACTCATGCAAGCAGGCTGCTACTTTTTTCAGGTACACACATAACAGATATTTATTTGGAAAGTTCAATGAGTGTTTTTATTTTGTTTCTATAAAAAGCTTTTTATAATTTGCTCATTACATATCGAGGCTCCGCTTCCTGCTTTGGTGCTTCGGCCAACTAATTAAAAACAATGCACTCACTGTATGACTTATATCTTCTCTCAACTGCTGTTAATAAGTATGGTATTGTAGTACTAATCTACCTCTTGCAATTATTCTACAAATCTTTGTTTAGTACAAGAATATTGTAACACTAACATTCATAAAAGTCAATCATTGCTTTAGGGTAAACACTACAAATATAACGAAACCTATATGCACATCGAAAATACACGATACTGCATCTTTGAAAGGGAACTCAGAGAACATGTTTGTGGATAAAGTTAGATATTTCTTTTACCTTTGTGTTCCCAGTGCCACAATGCTAACATCTGACCAATCCCAACAAGTACATTCTCCTGTAAACTCTGCTTCCTTTTTACGGCCAGACTGAAGATTTCCAATTCAACATGGAATCATCCAAAAAAATACCCAAGACTTTATAGGGAAATTTTAAATTTGAGACACGTTTTCAAAGTATTGATGGATGACTGGAATTTCTCACCTTTACTTTTTTAAGGAACAATGTATATCCTACATATTTCCTCTCTAACTGAAACCTTCCAAAAATGTGGGCAGTTCAAACAGAATGTATCAGAAACAAATTAAGTTGTGGTTACCATAGGTGAGAACTGCATGTCAAAACATTTGTAACCTTGGCTGTGTCTCTTTTCAATTTCTGAGCTAACTTAAACAGACTCTGTCTCTATAACAAAGCTGCAAGACGTTATAAAGTACATGCATGTAGATGTATAATGGACTGCCCATTTACTCACCATGCTTAAATGCTGGTGCAGACCCCTTTATCCCCCGTAACCCTTTTTGCACAACTCCCTGGATTCTTGGATTCTTCAGCTTTCCTCCCTCAGCAGCTAAGAAAGGCCACATCTGATGAGACAGAGTTAGCTAGGCAAGTGATCTGCAGCCAGGTGAGAGGCCCTCCCAGCGTGTAGACAGCCGGGCCAACGCCTAATGGTATTTAGCTTCACCAGAATACCCAGCTACTGTGGGGATCCCCTCCATGATTTCTACCAGAGTACTTCATTTCCAATGGAGTGATCTTTTTCTTTGGGCCTTGGATCCCTCTAGCTGTTTACCTGTGTTACCAAAGCTACCATGATCTTTACAGTGAGGAGTGTCGTTTATAGGGATAATAGCAATTTTCTGTCTGTGTTTTGAGCTGTTTTACTGAAGAAGTGTTTCTCATCAAGAATCTCTGTTAGTATAGAGCCATAGTGACACATAGTTTTACAGCCACCTTACACTGATTGAGAAAAAAAGAGACGTTACTATGAAGTGTTCCTGTTTGTGCAGCTTTCATTAATCAGCAGTGTTTTGCATTACTGAATTTGTTTTGCATTATTATTTCTAACTTTGCACCTGTTTAGTAAACTGCAAGTTACAGTTTCTTCTGTCTGGCTGGCTACATGGCCTATTACCGATTCTGTTGAACCTGCTCAAATCTTCAGCTGTGCATTGCTCTTTTCTTTGTTGGGCCATTCTTAAAGCGGAGGTTCACCCAAATCACAAGACTATCTTCTCCGAATCATTGCACAACTAGGATAGACAATTGGCCAAAGATTTTTTATTTTGACATGTAAATACCTTAATAATTAAGATTTCCTGGATTTCCCTCCCACGGGAGTAGGCGTCTCCCTGGCGCCGCAATGATGTATGGGATCTCGCCGCAGTGTGTACTGGGAGCACAGTGTCGTGCTTCCCAACATACAACGCAAACGCCGTCCTTCGTAATCCCGTACGATTTTCTACTAAGAAGCGACGCGTGACTGCGCCGGGGCTTAGCTGATATCGCCATTTCAGAAAAGGGCATGCGGGTGAATATCTTCACCGTTCTGAGCTGTGAGAGTTTTTTCAATTATTGTTGAATGCCATCACAACGGGGCGTGTACTTTCAATGACGCCCCCCGTTGTGATGACAACCAGGAAGTGTTGACGGCGCTGCTCGCCATCAACACTGCTCATGTGTAAGATAGATCGGTGAATGCCGGGAGATGCCGGGAGATGAGCATTTACTGTCAGTGCTTATGAGCTTCACAGTGCCCACAAGCAAAATGGAAATTGCTGATATCTTTTTTAATAATTTACTCTTTTGAACGAAAACGGACATGGGTTGTTTGCAGTCACCAACATTGTGAGTATTAATTTGTAATAATGAAAGCAGAAAAAAAGAAAAAAAAATTGATTTGCCACAGAACCTCCGCTTTAACAGGCAAAGCTTCAACACCTCCTGTTAATGTCAGAACTCACCTGCTGCTTCCCACAGTAGTAATTTACTGATTATTTTGACACATAATTTGTTTGAGGTAACCGCTACTTCAGCAGCGTTTCCTGAAATATTTCTTTTGGATTGCCAAGATATGCACCAAATTGACTTTACGTACAGACCATAGTAACACAGAGTGTTGCGTATTGTGAAATAAATTACATAAAAAGCTGTTAAACTTCTGCAAGTGTATTAATATTTGAAATGTATCAATTTTCACAACTGTGATTAAATGTCAGTTTTTATTTCATTACTGGTTTGGGGCATAAAGCTGCCGTGATTTATAGATGAACACACAGGCATTTGATTTCTAGAGGAACATCAGAGAACTGCTAAGACAAAGTCGCCTGGAGCCACCCCCTGCCTCCTGCTCTGAGTATCAAAGCAGGGCACCATTTGGTACAAAACATAAAATTCAGACAGACCTCCCAGTGTCATGACACTGCATTGTGTAAATATGGGCAGAGTAGGCACGTATGAAGCTCTCTGCCAACAGGGGAAGCATTTGGTGTTGTTGCTGTGATACTGATCAAACTGAGAGGTAATGGTTGTGTCGGAGTAGGGGGAGAAGACTCACAGTGGCAGCTGGCAGATCAGTGGTAGCAGCAGGGATTGAATAAACTGGGGACACACAGGAGAAGGCGGGGGAAGATAAGAAAGGAAAGCGACCCACTGTGTGCTGCACACAAATCTTACTCTTCAGACTGCAGAGAGAACACACAATCTGGGGATATTGTATCTGCAAAGAAACAGTTCAGCTTTTCAGCTACACTGTGTGGTCACAGCTTGAACGTTAAACTGGATAAGATGGACTATAGTTTAGTTGATTCACATTTTAAAAACAAAACGAAATGTACTTTACTAAGGTGACTTTGAATTAAAGTAAATGTAAACCCTAACTACAAGACATTTAATTTGTGAAAGCATTTTGCATCACAAACAACTACCTTTTTTTTACACAATTGTTTTAAACACTTTTATCTTTTGTTGCATCTCATTGCTGCTGATCTCTTAGGCCCCATACACACGTCCGAGAAACTCGACGGGCAAAACACATTGTTTTGCTCGTCGAGTTCCTTGTGAAGCCGCCGAGGATCTCGGCAAGCCAAGTTTCCTCATTGACTAACGAGGAAATAGAGAACATGTTCTCTATTTAGCCCGACGAGATCCTCGTCGGTTTCCTCGGCCAAAAGTGTACACACGACCGGGTTTCTCAGCAGAATACGGCTCCGATCGCGTTTCTGGCTGAATTCTGCCAAGAAACTCAGTCGTGTGTACGGGGCCTTACACCCTTTTTCAGCAACTTATTATCTACATGCATGGACTACAGCTATAGCTACATGGTATTTCTCAAGAGGGTTTCTTTATGGTGACCACAGTGGACCATGCCTGAGCAATGTGGGTTGAAATGACCACTTGTAATGCCCAAGGACCTTAATGTCAAGATAATCCTGTGTTTTTAACGATAGTTGAAGATTTAAAAATGATTTTTGAAATAACATTAATTTTCTAAACAGGAATGAAGTTGGGGTTCACTGCTACCATGGGTTCAAGCAAACCCTGCATGTCTGAGGTTTGCTTTCCCAGAAAATTTTAGCGAAACGTGAAGAATTTGCCAGACAAAACTCTTTGTAACCATAATATACTGCCTGCCCTTTGAACTTAGGTCAGCTGGTTTCGGAGCGCCAAAATGATGGTTTTTGTATAAGCCAAGCCCTTCAATATAAAAGGTCACGGTGGCCATATTGACAAAGTGCTTTAGCTGTGCTAGGGAAATTATAGTAAGTGCTGCTGACAAACTATATAGGGAGAGATTAATGTAGGGCTTGTAGGGACTGGCAGGTCTCTTAAAGTAGTTGTAAATGTCAGTGAATGTCATATAGGTAGCAAAATGCTATGTATCCTAGGGGTTTAAGGAGTAGGGGCAATGAAGGATTTAAAAAAAAATGTTCATCCTTCGTTACAACATAATGGTGTTGATGTCCTGCAGCCTTTTTACCACCTGTCCCTGTTCACTACATGTACTACAGTGGTAACAGGCTGCATGTGTTTTTTAACAAACCATACTTTCTAATTGTTGCTGGCTTCAATTTGTTCTTAAACCTTTTTTTAAATGGTGACAACATTGGAATATGCCTGGCCAATGTGCATCAGCAGAAAAGTCTTATAGCTTACTTTATAGCTTACTTTAAAATACGGGGCTAACCGTTGTCACCCAATAACACAAAGTGCCCAAATAAGGGCCTTTATATCAGTATCACCAGCTGTTATTTTCATTAAAGCTAGTGATTAAAATTAAAATAGTCTTTTCAGGTGATATTATTATGCTTAAGCTTATAGGAGATTTTATCTCCTGTAAGCCTTAGCACTAGACTTTGTCATGCAATTTTTTTTTTTTTTTAACAAATTATGCTTGAGTTCTCTAAATTACAGTGCTGGGCATATTTCTGCTATCTGCTATCCTGCCTATGTGCAAAGATATATACACCCAAAGATCAGGGTAAGTTCACCTTTGGAAACATGTTACATGTGGCAGCAGTACGAGGAGAAGTTCCCGTAAAAGCTGTGGGTTTTTGAAAGCAGCATGGCTGTGTGAGGCTCCACCCAAACGGTCACATCATTCATAGACACAGCTCTGGGTATGAATGAACTACAAGTCCCGAAATCCTTAGCAGCTGTCGGTTTGTAGTTCTCAATGAACTACCATGGCGCTGTGGAGCTTTGTGGTATTTCATTGCATCTTCCTGTCAGCGAGTATCAGCTTACCCATACAACATGTATGGGTAACCAGATACACTGACAGTGTGGAGGAGACCTGCGTGGCATCAGTGATCACCTGATTGATGGTGCAATGCTTTAAGAGGGTCCTAATACAAAAAATTATAAATGCACATTTTTTTTTCATTTAATATTTTTAGTACTAAAGTGAACTTATCCTTTAACCACTTCAGCCCCGGAAGATTCGGCTGCTGTATGACTAGGCCATTTTTTTGCGATTTGTCATTGGTTCGCTTTAACTGACAATTGCGTTGTCGTGCGACGCTGCACCCAAACAAAATTTACCTCCTTTTTTTCCCACAAATAGAGCTTTCTTTTGGTGGTATTTGATCATCTCTGCGTTTTTTGCGCTATAAACAAAAGAACAGCGACAATTTTGAAAAAAACACAATATCTTTTACTTTTTGCTATAATAAATATCCCAATTTTTTATTTTCAAAGTTCCTCAGTTTATTATTCTTTAATTTTTATATTAATGGTGGCGATCTGCGATTTTTACCAGGACTGGTACATTATCGCACATTATGGCGGACACATTGGACACTTTTGACAAGTTTTGGGTAGGGTTGTCCCGATACCGATACTAGTATCGGTATCGGGACCGATACAGAGTATTTGCGGGAGTACTTGTACTCGCGCAAATACTCCCGATGCCTGAATAGAATACTTTTTTTTTTTTCTTCCGAGTGCGGGTGGAGAGGGGGCAGAGAGCGGAGCAGAGCAGTCCTCGTATGGGGAAGAGGAGAGCTGCTGCCGCCTTAGACAAAGCAAAGTCAACCCCCCTCCCCTTCCCCCGCCGCTGCCGACATCTAGTTACTATGCGCTGGGGGAACACAACAGCTGTCATTTGCATTTGAATAGCTGGGTGTTCCCCGCCGCGCCGTCATGTATAGCCCCTCCCCCTTGCCCGGGCACTTTGATATGACGGGTGACATGTCTATCAAAGTTTCTGGGCAAGGGGGAGGGGCTATACATGACGGCGCGGCGGGGAACACCCAGCTATTCAAATGCAAATGACAGCTGTTGTGTTCCCCCAGCGCAGGCGTCTCCAAACCCCGGCCCGCTTGTGTGTTCGATCCGGCCCGCCCGGCGCCCGCCCGCAGCTGACAGGTTGCAGGAACCAAAGCCGCACAACCGCCCATGCTGTCACGCTGTGCTTTTTGATTGGCTGCTGGGACCGCCGATGTCCCGACAACCAGTGACGTCACAGGCGCGGCACCTCCCCTCTTCCCGCCCGCTGTTTGAAATTGCAAATCTTCCACGTGTGTAGCAGCGGGCGGGAGTCGGGACTCTGGAATCTAAGGAGAAAAAAAGAAGAGGAGCAGAAGCCGGCTACAGCGGAGGCAAGTGAGTGTTGCACAACGCTGATGGGGACATTGCTGTGCTGCGCTGCTGGGGACACAAGCTGCTGAGGACACATTCTGATGGGGACACAAGCTGCTGAGGACACATTCTGATGGGGACACAAGCTGCTGAGGACACATTCTGATGGGGACACAAGCTTATGGGGACATTGCTGTGCTGCTGGGGACACTGCTGATGGGGACATTGCTGTTCTGATGGGGACACCGCTGATGAGGACACGGGTGTCCCCATCAATGGTGTCCCCATCAGCACAGCAATGTCCCCATCAGAGGTGTCCCCATCAGCGATGATGGAGACACTGCTGATGGGGACATTTCTGTTCTGATGGGGACATTGCTGGGGACACCGCTGTTTGGCACACTGCTGATGGGGACATGGGTGTCCACATCAATGGTGTCCCCATCAGGATAGCAATGTCCCCATCAGCGGTGACCCCATAATCGATGTCCCCATCAGCCCAGCAATGTCCCCATCAGAGGTGTCCCCATCAGCGGTGATGGGGACACATGCTGCTGGGGACACTGCTGATGGGGACATTGCTGTGCTGATAGGGACACTGCTGACAGGGACATTGCTGTGCTGTGGACACTGCTGATGGGGACATGGCTGAATTTAGGGACATGGCTGAATTTAGGGACATGGCTGAATTTAGGGACATGGCTGATTTTAGGGACATGGCTGATTTTAGGGACATGGCTGAATTTAGGGACAAGGCTGCATTTGGGGACATAAGGCTGCATTTGGGGACACGTGGCTGCATTTTAAAAAAAGTATCGGTATTCGGTATCGGCGACTACTTGAAAAAAAGTATCGGTACTTGTACTCAGTCCTAAAAAAGTGGTATCGGGACAACCCTAGTTTTGGGACCATTGACAATTTTACAGCGATCAGTACTATAAAAATTTCAAAGATTACTGTAAAAAATTTACTGGCAGGGAAGGGGTTAACACTAGGGGTCGATCAAGGGGTTAACTGTGTTCCCTCTCTGTGTTATAACTGAAGGGTGGATGAGACTGACTAGGGGAAATGACATGACAGAGAACTGGGATGTGTGTCATCACGCCCACCGGGCACTCGCATCGGCTCCAGGGACGAGCAGCGCGTGTGCGTGTGTCTCCAGCGGCACGCACAGACCTAGTGGCCACAGGGCATAGCGACGTAACATAACGTTTCACCCAGCCGAGCCATGCTGCTGCAGTAAAACTGGTCGGCAAGTGGTTAAGGAACAATATCTGTTCACAACAACTGACTGATACCTAGCTCTTCAATTAGATATTTTCATTTTTTTCTAATATAACTTTAAGCTTGGAAATTGTTGCTGACAGGGTGTGTTCAGGAGCTCCCTTTTTTGGCAGCACCTCGTTGCATTCTTTGCGAAAACAAGTAAAACCACTGTGCACCCAAAACACTGCAAACCCTGTGCTATATCATACCATACCCTTTTTTAGAGCATCAGAGCTATAGCCCTTAGGCATGACTTAGTAAAAATGGATTAGCAACAGGGCAGTCCATGAATGTGACCAGGTAGAATAGGCTTAAATGTTAAGACACAGAAATTCATGTATCATATCAGAAACACTGAAGAAAAAAATTACCATCAACTGGGTAGTTTTGTAAGCAGGCTTAAGAGGGAAAAACATTAAACCAAAGGTAATTGCTTTGTTACTCTTAAGCCGTGTACACACGAGCAGTTTGTCCAATAAAAACAGACCGATGGACTGTTTTCATCGGACAAACCGATCGTGTGTGGGCCCCATTGTTTTTTTCCCATCGGTGAAAAAAAATAGAACATGTTTTAAATTTTTCCTATGGATAAGAAATCAATCAAAAAAATACGATCGTCTGTGTGGAACTCCATCGTACAATGCTCAGAATCAAGTCGACGCATGCTCGGAAGCATTGAACATCATTTTTTTCAGCTCATCGTAGTGTTGTACGACACCGCATTTTGGCATGGTCGGATTTTTGACTGATGGTGTGTAGGCAAGACTGATGAAGGTCAGCTTCATTGGATATCCGATGAAAAAATCCATCGGATCAGATTCCATCAGATATCCGATCCTGTGTACAGGGCTTAACAATAAAACCATACTTTAACACAGCCACAAAAAATGACCAGCAGCAAGGTAGTAGTTTACTATAGCAATGAAGCATAGAACAAACAGTATAGTAATATCTATCACTCCTTGCGGGATGTACTGATGAATACAAGGTCGAACCTTGGATTTTGCACTTGGTGTCTTGGACAAATTAGCTGCTGACACTACTTTTTCCAGACAACAAGCACAAGCAGTGAGAAAGGAGCCAAATGAGACAGAAGGCACAGAGAGTCCCCCCTTGGTTCTAGCTCTTTTTGGATTTGAGGGGGTCAATTGATTTTCTGGCAAAGGGAAGAAAGAAAAGGAGGAGGAGGAGGAGGAGTAGTGCCATGAGGCAGAAATATCGGAAACAGCAACAGAAAGAATAACAGAGAAAAGTGTGCAGACTTTCCTTAGGTAAACATATATCAGTGTATTGATTGTATCAGTAACATCAGCAGTGCGATGAAGGCCCTCTCTGACATAACATGTTCAGCAGGCAGGCTGGTACCCCAAGCACATATTGGGTCACCTCCAGCCAGTTGTTAACCCTTGACACTCAGTAGCCCATTTTTTTATGTATAGCTTTGCCCACTGCCTGTGTGTGCTGGACAGGGGAGGAACCATCTTCTGAAGAAAAATTTAAATAGAATAAAAATGAAAAATATAAAAAAAGTAAATCTATAAATAATGTTTAACCAAAAATACATAAAAACAGTGCTTGCCATGGGAAAAGGTCAACATGGGCATTCTTCACACACGTACAGCTAACAAATGGTTCCATGTTGCTCCTATGATTCTGTGCTGTCTGAAAGTGTCTGAGAATATCTGCATCAGCCCTGGAAAGATGTAGGCAGGATTGGTTCAGTTGCTCCCTGCAGCCATCTCTAGCCCCTATAATTTAGAGAAACTCTGAAAAGTGGCACTGGGGTAGCTGTCACCACTTCTGCTTCTCCTTTCAGGAATCAGAGGATTGGATAAAGGTTCTTCATCAGAGGCCAACCAGTATCACCAGTAGGAAATGTGGCACAAAGGATCTTATATAGCACCTCCTCATTTGGGCTCCCTCTGGGATGGTGGCAGCCGGTCAGCCTTCCCAGGCTCTGAAGGGATCCTGACAATAATGTCGGTATCCACACTGATGCCTGACCGGTAGCTGGCTTAGCCTCCCAGCGTGACACTGAGAGCCTGAGACAGCTGCCTCCCCCCACACACACAAACAGCCTGGTGCTCCAGTGAGTGCTGAAAGGGTAGAACAGAGAGATAGCGACTGCAAGTCACTGTTCTCTGCACACTGAAGACCAAGAACTGACTAATCAACAGTCATGTGGCACAGTTCTCAGTCTTAGAGCTGGCGGGGAACAACTGCAGTATCGGACCAATGCTGTAGCCACATAGGTGGTTGTGTATGTTTTTTTTTTAATATCCCACATTTTTAATTAGATGCTTAAGAATGAAATATGATATTGGTATTATATATTCAGTTGTGTATATAATTACTGATTTGTGCATTGAAAGCAATATTAATTCTATTAACAAGAACTTTCCCTATGTTGGTCTGCTGCTAAAATAAATAAACTTACAAAAAAAGCATTCTCCAACATAATAAAGTAAAACAATGTTATGACATTTAGCGTAATGCCTAGTACACACGATAGGTTTTCCCGACGGTCAAAAGACCACTGGGAAAATCGAGGGGAAAACCGAGAACCGGCTCAGTCCCTTTTCCCCTGTACACAGGACCGGTTTTCCTGACAGGAAAACTGCCAGGAGAACTTTGGTCAGGAAAACCGATCGTGTGTATGCTCCCTCGCAGTGTTTCCCATAGGAAAACTGTGGGGAAAAAAAACGCTGCCATTCACGGCGAGAAAAAAGAGAACATGTTCTCATTTTTTTAACTGCAGTTTTCCTGTCGGGAAAACTGCTAAGGAGCATACACACGGCCGGTTTTCCCAGCCAAAAGAAATACACGTCAGTTTTCCCGACGGAAAAAACGATCATGGGTACTAGACATTAGGCTTTATACGCCAAATAAATGCACTTCCTAGAGCTCCTCGGCCCTTATTGCAGAAGCTTTGTATTGATCCAGATGAATCAGTAAGACAACTGCTAAGTGAAGCATTGCATGGGCCTGCTTGTGTTTTAAAATTGCCATGAGACCATAATTTTCCATTTCACATAGGCAGTGTCTGAAGTATATTCACTTATCTAAGGAAACTATTCTGGGGGTGGAGTTCAGGAGCAGAGTATATTTTACATTATGAAATGGGGCACTGAAATGTCTATAGAAATGCCTGCTGCAACACAGAATACTGTACAGTATAATGAAGTTATTCATTAGCTTTCTTTACAACTGAAACACTGTGGTTTACATAATAGTAAGAGGAACACAAAGTACCGTATTTATCGGCGTATAACACGCACAGGCGTATAACATGCACCCTAACTTTTAGGCCTTGTACAGACGAGCGAACATGTCCGATGAAAACGGTCCGCGGACTGTTTTCATCGGACATGTCCGCTCGGAGATTTTGGTCTGATGGTTGTACACACCATCAAACCAAAATCCCCGCAGACAGACAGACCACGCGGTGACGTTGACGCCGCCACGTCCGCAAACCCGGAAGTTCAATGCTTCCACGCATGCGTCGAAGTTCTCGGGCCAGCGGACACACGTCCGATGAGTCGTACTGACCATCGGACATGTCCGACGGACAGGCTTCCAGCGGACAAGTTTCTTAGCATGCTAAGAAACTTTTGTCCGCTGGAAACCTGTCCGCTAGGCCGGAAAATTGTCCCGTCGGCCCTACACACGACCGAACATGTCCGCGGAAACTGGTCCGCGGACCAGTTTCAGCAGACATGTTCGGTCGTGTGTACGAGGCCTAAGAGCGAAGTTTCAGGAAAAATACTTTCCACAGCCCCCTGTGTATAACACGCAGGCACAGTTTACCTTCTATTTTCAGGGTAAAAAAGTGAGTGTTATACGCCAATAAATACAGTAATTACAACACAGAATATTCACAAATTGTCCTGTCTTCACTAAGCACAATACTTTCTTAGGTCCATTGAGACAAACTCAGGGTACAGCTTGTTTATTTTGTAAGTTTTTGTACAGTTCTTTTTCCTATAAATTCACAGTTCTTGGACCAATCAGATTTATTAAACACACAGAAACAAGTCATTTCTGCTGGTTGCTAATTCTGAAACAAATTGCCTTTCTTTATCTATGCTTCTGCTTAGTGAACGTGGAAAACCCTTGTACCATTTTGTGACCTCCATGGCTCATTGTTTGCACTTAGAGCCACAAGGGACTTTGGCATTGCCACAGCAGCAGGTGGCCGTACTAAACTGATAAAGCGAGTATGGTTCGCCTTGCTATTGTTTAGTGCATTATTTGTCTTATTAATTACCTAAAAATTGTGATATTTCCTCATAAATATATATTCACCCTTAGGAAATGTATAACCATTTTTTTTTGTTAAAAACAAAGTCAATAAATAAATGTTGCAAAATAAATACAATTTCTTCTGTCACTGGGGCATTGCACTGAAAGATGAAAAATAGGATTCCATCTGCTGCGGCAGACCGGCAACTCCAAGGTTAAATGAATTCCCTGCCAGCACTATCCTCACCAGGCAGTGACATGTAGAATAGATGTGACCTATTTTTATACTCATGATGGTACTGGAGGGCTAATCCCCCAAGGACCCCTCCTTCCCTGGTATGGCTGTTCTCTCTCCTGCTACACCTCCCTCCCGTAGCCTTTCCTCTTGCAGCACAAAATAAATCGATGCATTGTTCTGCATTTCGTTTGTTGTCACTTATTCCTGATTTCACATTTATGAAATTGTTTTCTTATTTTATATCTTATTTCAAGGAAGAAATTAAACATTTTACAGCTAAAACTTTGTCCAGGAACTGTTTTATTAGTTGTCGCTGTAACTTCATTGCTATGTTTTTTTAGTTATTAGGTTGCTTTGTCCAGGTACTGCTAAAAGTCTGCACATTGCATACTATACAGAGTGAAATGATAGTGCCATCTGCGTATTTTCATTATGCCAATAACAAAGTATAAATTAAATATGCAGTATAAAATGTTAATATCAACAATGATGTAGTTTGATAAAATAAAAAAGAGAATCTTTATAGCTTACCAAGGTTTGCAGGAGGATGGGTGAAAGTGGGGTTGTATATTGAACAGCACGCACTACTGATTATTTATACAAATCATATAGATGTATATAGTTTAGGTTGACAATGTATTTTGGACAAGTTAAAATATTAGCTGCTGTCCTAATCACCAGGAAGATGTTTTTCTTAATATTTTATAAGTAAGATCATGCATTAATTATTTTGTTTGAATTTGTTTTGCAAGATGTATCTTTGACAATGAAGTAGCACATAGGTGTAGTAGTCAGACATGTATGCTGGCACTCTACTTCTAGATATATTCATGTCCAGTTGTGTGCATATTCACAAATCATGCATGCAATCTCTTCTTGTTGTTATGGCCAAAGTACCAGTGATAGCTTCGGTAACAAAGAACTAGCTGAGTTCCACTAAGACTGGTTCTCAGCTATTTATCATTGCTTGCATCTGCCCCTTTGGTCATTTCTGCATAGTGGATATTGGTACTGGGATGTTTTTGTAGATCTAAGGATTTTATTTTTTCATAAGGGGTAAACGTAGTGGACATGTTTTTTTTTCTCATGTAAATATATCCCTTGATAAAAAAATGTTAAGAGAAAGAAAGAATGCACCCATACATAGAGTAATCTCCAAGACCTTACCGTACAGTAGTTAAGACTTTACAGTATATTTCCTTGACATACATTTCAGCCTCTTTTCTCTTTAACTGAAATTCCCTACCTGAGTGGTCAGCCATTCTCACAGTGTCCAATCTCTAATTTAGGGAACCTGTAGGAATAAGCAAGAACAAAAGCCAGTATCCAGGCTAATTCAGCTAATTGAGGAAACGGAGACCATTAACCAATTCATTTAGATCAAAGCAAATGAGAACCACTGTGTCAATTAAGTGTAGAGCATATGTAAACAGAGTAACAAATCAGCACATTACTGAAACAATGGAAGGGTGACAGGCAACCCTGTTGTAGCCAAAGATCAGCAAGGCACAACAATTGTGCAGGAAATGTGGATGTTCATGTACAGTTATAAATTACATATGAATATATGTTTTTTTAGCACATAAAATCACATGAATATCATTTTTCAATATTAAATTTTTGAAAAGTTGCCAATTCCTAAAGCAACCCTCAAAATCTAAAACTAGGCAAAGAGAGAAGTACTAGAACAGATTGCAATAAACATATTCTGTTCTGATTGGTCAGAACTTTGACATCATCATGGGCCATTTCACCACTTCTGCTTCTGATACCTGGATTACACTGATGTTCTTATCAAAGGACAATGGGGGTAATCCACAAAGATCCGGCGTAAGGTAAATTTTCCCATTTAAGTTACACTGCCTTAAAATTTCTACCTAAGTGCCCGATCCACAAAGCACTTACCTAGAAATTTTTGGCTGTGTAACTTAAATTCCGCCGGCGCACGGCGTTCCTCTTTTCATGGGGGCGATTCCCATTTAAATTAGGCGCGCTCCCACGCCGGCCGTACTGCGCATGCTCGTGACGTCATTTTCCCGACGTGCATAGCGCAAAATTACGTTACGCCAAGCTTTGTGGATCGCGACGGGTCAATAAAGTTGCGTCGGGAAAAAAAAAAGATACGGCGAAAAAAAAAAATTCAAAACAAAAAAAAAATTGCGTCGCTGGACAGAAGGGTCTGTTTTTACAAGGTGTAAACATTTTACACTTTGTAAAAGCAGCCCTAATTTTGCGTTTGCAAACTAAAACTTACGGAGAAAAAACGAAGCGTAAAAGCTTTGTGGATCGCCGTAAGTGCTAATTTGCATACATGTTGCCAATTAAAGCTGGGTACACACTATTATGCCCTGTACACACGATCGGAATTTCCGGTGGTATAAAATCCGATGGAATTTTCCGTCGGAATTCCATTCAAGCTGTCTTGCATACACACTGTCAGACCAAATTCCGACCATCCAAAACGCGGTGACGTAAAACACTATGACGAGCTGAGAAAAATTAAGTTCAATGCTTCCGAGCATGATTCGACTTGATTCTGAGCATGCGTGTTTTTTTTCTCCGTCGGAGTTCCACACAGACGATAGGATTTTTCCATCGGAAAAAAATAAAACATGTTCTATTTCTAAACTCCGATGGAAAAAAAGTCCGATGGGGCCCACACGCGGTCGGAATATCCGATGAAAAAATTCCATCTGACTTTTTTAATCGGAAATTCTGATCATGTGTAGGTTTATTTTTGGCCAACCCAAAAAATCTGTCGAAGCCGCTGTGCTAACCATGCAAAGTTAGTTCAGCGATCTCCCTTGCTAAGCTGTTGTGTTCTGACAGTCCCCCCCCCCACCAGAACACTCCAATCAGCGCTATACGCCATTGGCTGAGAGTGCTGATCAGAGTCGGGTGCTGATTTTCCAGCATGCACATCCAACAGAAGCTTTTTTTTTTTTTTTAACTGCCCGTATTTACTGTATACATTAGAAGTTGAAAGAGGTTAAACATTTTACTAAGTTAAATTTATTTAATATATTAATTTATATAATTTTTATAGATTTTGCAGCAGTCCCCACCCCTAATCATTGTACCCGTGAAAACACAATCTTGGTCCTGATTCGGGTAACAGTCCCTGAGCTATATTAGTGACACACAATTAAATGCCTCCCCGCTGTGCTGATTGGCTGCAGTCCACATTCAAGGAAAAAAATACCATGTATGCTTGCACATGATTGGATGATGGAAGTCAGCAGAGCTTGAACTCATTTACTAAGCTCTGAGGAAAAATTCTTATGCAAAGTGCAGGCTATTTACCTTTGTGAAAACAACATTTAAGAATGTGTTTAATAGGGAAGCAAGTTTTACTTTATTTCTGCTCTACATTTTCCTATACTGTGAAAGCCAGTTTCTTCTTAGGGAACCACTTTCTCTTGAAATATGCTCAAGTTATTTAAAAGTCAAGTTACTTTGTTAAATAAATACATAACTGTCCACTTAGTGAAACATTATCCAATTTCAAAAATATTTATGCATTGTTTTTCCTATGTTTTAATAATTAAAAGATAGGTAAAGAGACCAACTAACAAATTAAATATCACACAGTACTGGTGCAGTATAAGCAATAGATGAGATTTACTGAAACTGGTGCAGACAGAATCTGGTGTACCCATGTGCCCAGTAACCAATCAGCTTCTAACTTCAGTTTGTTTAATTAAGCTTTGGCAATAAAACCTAGAAGCTGAGAATCTCTCCTAATGCATCCATGTTCATGCTCTAGCATCAAAATAGATTGGGCTTTAATAATAAAATTATTACAATTCTTAAATACATGTTGACAAATGCGGCCATAGGGCAGTGGTGGTCAACCTGAACGTTACAGAAGGCCACAAGTGCGACCCTAGACAAGTGATGGCTCTTCTGTTCTCAGCCTCATTTCTGGTATAAACCAACAATCGGTCTATATGCCAAGGAGCTGTCCACACTGCCGTAGGAGCCAGAACTCAATTTTACTGCAGCTGACACTACCTGATGAGTATTGGTGGTGGGAAACAACGGGACAGCGCACAAAGGTGTATGTATGTAAAACAAGGATTTTATATATGCCATGATTGTTTTATATACATCTATGCGCTATTTCTGGTGTTAAATTGATATGAATGTTAAAGCTAATAAATTGTAGCCAGTTAGGTTAGCAGCATTTAAACATTAATTTATTGATAAATCTAACTGGATTACAGGCTTTTTTTTATATTTGAAGTTCAAAATTGGGAGAGAATGGTTACTGTATAAGCCAATGACTTCCTGGATCACTTTACATCTTTATAAATAGATGTTAACCACTTAAGCCCCGGACCTTTAGGCAGCTAAATGCCCAGGCCAGGTTTTGCAATTCGGCACTGCGTCACTTTAACAGACAATTGCGCGGTCCTGCGACGTGGCTCCCAAACAAAATTGGCGTCTTTTTTCCCCCACAAATAGAGATTTCTTTTGGTGGTATTTGATCACCTCTGCGGTTTTTATGTTTTGCGCTATAAACAAAAATAGAGCGTCATTTTTGAAAAAAATTCAATATTTTTTACTTTTTGCTGTAATAAATATCCCCCAAAAACATATATAATTTTTTTTTCCCTCAGTTTAGGCCGATACGTATTCTTCTACCTATTTTTGGTAAACAAAATCGCAATAAGCGTTTATCGATTGGTTTGCGCAAAATTTATAGCGTTTACAAAATAGGGGATAGTTTTATTGCATTTTTATTATTTTTATTTTTTTACTACTAATGTCGGCGATCATCGATTTTTTTCGTGACTGCGACATTATGGTGGACACTTCGGACAATTTTGACACATTTTTGGGACCATTGTCATTTTCACAGCAAAAAATGCATTTAAATTGCATTGTTTATTGTGAAAATGACAGTTGCAGTTTGGGAGTTAACCACAGGGGGAGAAGGAGTTTCGTTTCACCTAGTGTGTGTTTACAACTGTAGGGGGGTGTGGCTGTAGGTCTGACGTCATCGATCGTGTCTCCCTATAAAAGGGATGACTCGATCGATGCAGCCGCCACAGTGATGCACGGGGAAGCCGTTTTTACATACGGCTCTCCCCATTCTTCAGCTCTGTGGAGCGATCGCGAGGGGGCGGCGAGCAGCGCCCTCATCCCGGATCGCTCCCCGACGATTTCCGACCGCCGCATGTACCGGGGGGGTCCCGATCGGACCTCCAACCCGCGGAAAGGCAGGGACGTACATGTACGCCCATCTGCCTGTACGTGCCATTCTGTGGACGTACATATACATGCGGCGGTCGTTAAGCGGTTAAATACATGATCAGTTAGCCATAGATTTCTAGGAAATCTTTTGAAACCAAGTCTCTCATTTGTCCCTGTTCTTGGCCTTGTGTACAGACCTCAAAGATAATAGGATAATTTAGCTGCCAAATCTGTTATATTGCTAAATACAACCTTTTAATTATTGCATCTGTTTTTTGTTGTTTTTTTAAACTGTATAAAGGAAGATTAGTGGTGAAAAAAAAAACAATAATTTATTATTTTCAACATATAGTTTTTTTTCATGACCTGTAACTCTCTGTAACTGGGAGTGTGATGGGATGTGTGACCCTTTGCCTATGTGCTTAGCACTATATAGGCGGTCCCCTACTTACAAACATCTGACTTTCAAATTACTCCTACTTACAAACGGAGGGAGACAACAGGAAGTGAGAAGACATCTACCCCTAGGAAGGGAAATTCACTCCTGTAAGAGTTATTATGGGAAAAAGGTGTCTCCACTGATGCTTTTATAACCAATCCTTGTTTTCCTAACAACCCCAAGTTTTTTAAATCCAATTGTCATTGAGAAAGAAAGTGAGGCGAAATCTTCTGAACAAATACGCACAGACAGCAAAACAAATGTTACAGGGGTAATAAACCTTCCCCATGCTATCCAAAAAGCT